>NC_139654.1:52255386-52455386 GCF_951799395.1 Argentina silus
ATTTTAAGTTGACTGTTTTTTAGTTTTGTTGAAAAGTATTTTTTAGAACTGTTGCCTACAACTGATTGCCCATAGCTGTGCTGCTCGATTACCCCCCAAAAAAGTGTGTGTGTGTGTGTGTGTGTGTGTGTGTGTGTGTGTGTGTGTGTGTGTGTGTGTGTGTGTGTGTGTGTGTGTGTGTGTGTGTGTGTGTGTGTGTGTGTGTGTGTGTGTGTGTGTGTGTGTGTGTGTGTGTGTGTGTGTGTGCGTGTAACCATCGGCTATCCACGCAACGTTGCCTGTGACACTAGGTTGTGGTGCATAAAATTAGATTCAAAATGCCTGTTGGCACTGCTCGGCGGAGATTGTTTCAGTGATACAATCGTCTGTTTTCTATCGATTGGATTTGATTAGACTGAATCCAGGCTACAACGGTAATGGCCAATCAGAATCATTATTTTATCCATTAATATATTGTAGCCTGTATCGTGCGCCTTGCTCCCAACATTTCTCAAATAGGCTGGGGGCTTTTGGAATAGGGATCGGTGTTTCGCCTTTTAACTAGACATATGGCAACATTTACGCACCATACTCGGTCTAGCGTACTTGGTGCACAATGTCGCCACTCAATTACGGTGCATCATGTTGCCAAGTGTAAAACCTGATTGTAAATCCTGTTAGCACTTAGCTAGCACTGCTGGGTGGAAATAGTTTACAATGATAACTTACAATGGTATTTTGAATCAATTCATATTACATCATTTTGCCCTGAATACAGAATATTAGACCTACATAGCCCGTACCGCGCACTGTGCAATAATGAGCGCGTCACAGTGCTCAAGATTCCACGCATAAACATTCTAGAAAGACAGGTTTGCATCAATCAGAATTTATTGGACACCAAGTGACCTACCGCCTAAACGTCTTTTAATAGGACTTTCTGCGTTTAATTATAATATTTACATTCATTGTTCTTAGTCAGGTGTGTATCTTCTTACATTACTCTAAGCTTTTTTTTGTGTGTGAAATTGATGACAACTATTATGCAGTGTTGTTGACAGAGTTTAAGCTAAATTACTTATTGTCTTATTCTCTAGCAATGGACTCTGATCTATCCAATGAGGCCTTGTCCTCGATGGATAAGGCACAGTTTCTGGCCGACGTAAGTTATACTTCTTTTCCAAAGAAAATATGTTTTGCCTCATATTTGCTGCTTTAGGTACTAATGGAGAACTCTATCTTGCAGAAAAAGCTCATGAGACTGTTCCTGGCCATGAAGGACCAGAGGAAATTGCCCTCCAACATCACCCTCGGCCACATGAAGGATTGGCTGATGGCTGGGAGTCTCTTCCTGGAAGAGTAAGTTAAGCTTTGGTGCTCATAAATAGATAATTATCAACTGCTTGCTAGGTTGTAGTCTTCAGTTTTAGATTTACTTTAAAGTTAGAAACTAGATGTGTTAGAATTATATATGCACAATTTGTTGAGAGAGAGAAAGAACTGACAAATGTTTTCCTTTTTTCATAGGAGGTGTCATGACTTCAGTCAGGGCACAGAGCTAAGGGAGCTTTATCTGGCTGAAGTGGTAAGGATTATAGCATCGTAGGCCAACATACTGTTTATATTCACTGAGAATCACAAACATGGTGGTGAGTTTATTCTTGACCAGTATGCACTGTTGAAACTGACATCATATGTTTTACAGGCCTGGACTGCACGGAGGCTCCTCCGTCTAGACAAGATGGAGAAGGAGCTCCAGAAAGAACAGCGCCTCTCAAGGCAGTTCTACACAACAGTATGTATGACAACATCCTGTTGTGTTCTATATGAACACCAGAAAGGCCTTGGTTGAGTTGATTTAACTCTCTCTCACTCCCTCCCCCCTCTCTCTCTCTCTCCCTCTCCTATGAAGATAACCACTGAGGGACTGCAGCTTTTTTTAGAAAAGTTCCGCCCGGCAGCAGAGACAACTGCTCACAAAATCCTCCTCCCCGTCTTCTCTGGATTCCCAGCCTCCATCACAGCTGGGCCCAAGAGGGGCAACAGGCGCGGGAGGAGAGGCCCTGTTCACTCTGCGAAGAGGGAGGAGTTGTCCATCCCTCTGCAGGCGTTCCTCGGCTCTGCCAGAGATGACCTCATCCCAGAGGTGGTGAGGATATCACTGAAGCACCTACTAGAGGACGGACCAGGGCCAATGCCAAACAGGCAGTCAGATAGGGCCAAGGCGGAGGCCAGAAAACGTGCTGCCGTCGAGGACATCTATGGCCTGGTAGCCCAAGCTGTGTCAAAGTACTTGAGGCAATTTGGTGATGTCCCCGTGGCACGTCTCACTGCATTAAGTAAGGATGTGTCACGGGACATGGTGCGGGCCATATTTATGAAGTTTGAGGAGGCATCAAACAACTTCAGCCTCCTCGGCTTTGATGGCGCCCCCTTCGATGCCAGGGCGGTGGTCCGGGATGCAATCAGTGAGATGGCATTTAAAAAGAAGATGGCCTCCTCCCACCTCGTCCCTGACCACCTTGAGGGTCTGTACAGGGTGGTAGTACAGATTGTCAAGGAGACCATTGTCCGCCGAGGTCCAAGGGTCGAGGTAACCAACATTCTCTGCTCCTTCCCCTGGATTGAGGCAGTAGAGGAGGTCAGTCATGGACTTATCGACCATTCTCAAGTCTGCATGCTCGTCCAGAACATCCTGACTGAGATGGAGCAGATTACAGGCTCTGACCTCCGGGTAGCAATAGCTCATGGAGGTGTGGAGACCTACCTCAAGTGTCTGGTGGGGCTTCAGCTAACTAAGACATGTGTGGGCCTTAACAATACTACTGGACCACTCCTGGCCACTGTGGTAAGATATAAAAGCCATCTGAAATGCTCTGCTTGATTTTGTTTAATTCTAGTCCAATATATTTTGTTATATGCTTTCAGACTGTATTGACTGCTATGTGGTTATCACTTAAACTTGAACTCACTGGTGGAACAGCTAATTGGCTGATGGCTAAGTGATTGTTGGAATTAATATTCTGACAGTTCTTGTAAGGAAAAGGGATCACGTCGATTTACATTATGAAGGTGAAATTCAATAGTTTTGCCAACTCTTATACTGTTTTATTATCTTTGTTTACAGCCTGCTGAGCCGATCACACTTGTGAGCAGCACTGAGGCAGCTGAATGCTGTGGTGAGGGAGCAGAATGCTGCATCGTGGCAGATGAATGCACTGGTGGTGAGTACTTGGGGACAATACATTTTGTAGTGTCTAATATATCATGATGAGAAAATAGGCTTATTCAACAGACACACTTTCAACATATTTGATCTCTGTGTCAAAATAGCTACTTTGATGGATGGAGAGGGAGAGAGACAGGCACAGGAATGCCGCGGAGAACCTGCGGAATGCAGGAGCGAGGCGGCGGAATGCCGCAGAGAACCTGCGGATTGCAGGAGCGAGGCGGCGGAATGCCGCGGAGAAGGCGGCAGAATGCCGGCGGTGGAATGCCGTGGAGAAACCTGCGGATTGCAGGAGCAATGCGACAGAATGCCGCGGAGAAGGCGGCGGAATGCCGGCGGCAGGATGTGAGGCAGCGGAATGCCGCGGAGAACCTGCGGATTGCAGGAGCGAGGCGACAGAATGCCGCCGAGAAGGCGACGGAATGCCAGAGGCGGAATGCGAGGCGGCGGAATGCTGCGGAGAACCTGTGGATTGCAGGAGCGAGGCGGCGGAATGCCGCGGAGAACCTGCGGATTGCAGGAGCGGGGCGGCGGAATGCCGCAGAGAATCTGCGGATTGCAGGAGCGGGGCGGCGGAATGCCGCGGAGAACCTGCGGATTGCAGGAGCGAGGCGGCGGAATGCCGCAGAGAATCTGCGGATTGCAGGAGCGGGGCGGCGGAATGCCGCGGAGAACCTGCGGATTGCAGGAGCGAGGCGGCGGAATGCCGTGGAGAAGGCGGCGGAATGCCGACGGCGGAATGCCGTGGAGAAACCTGCGGATTGCAGGAGCAATGCGACAGAATGCCGCGGAGAAGGCGGCGGAATGCCGGCGGCAGGATGTGAGGCAGCGGAATGCCGCGGAGAACCTGCGGATTGCAGGAGCGAGGCGACAGAATGCCGCGGAGAAGGCGACGGAATGCCAGCGGCGGAATGCGAGGCGGCGGAATGCTGCGGAGAACCTGTGGATTGCAGGAGCGAGGCGGCGGAATGCCGCGGAGAACCTGCGGATTGCAGGAGCGGGGCGGCGGAATGCCGCAGAGAATCTGCGGATTGCAGGAGCGGGGCGGCGGAATGCCGCGGAGAACCTGCGGATTGCAGGAGCGAGGCGGCGGAATGCCGCAGAGAATCTGCGGATTGCAGGAGCGGGGCGGCGGAATGCCGCGGAGAACCTGCGGATTGCAGGAGCGAGGCGGCGGAATGCCGTGGAGAAGGCGGCGGAATGCCGACGGCGGAATGCCGCGGAGAACCTGCGGATTACAGGAGCGGGGCGGCGGAATGCAGGAGCGAGGCGGCGGAATGGCGCGGAGAACCTGCGGATTGCAGGAGCGAGGCGGCGGAATGCAGGAGCGAGGCGGCGGAATGGCGCGGAGAACCTGCGGATTGCAGGAGCGAGGCGGCGGAATGCAGGAGAGGGGCGGCGGAATGCCGCGGAGACCCTACGGACTGCAGGAGCGAGGCGGCGGAATGCCGCGGAGAACCTGCGGAATGCAGGAGCGAGGCAGCGGAATGCCGTGGAGATCCTGCGGATTGCAGGAGTGTGGCAGCGGAATGCCGCGGAGAACCTGCGGAATGCAGGAGCGAGGCAGCGGAATGCCGCGGAGAACCTGCGGATTGCAGGAGAGAGTCACAGACATGCTGCGGAGAACCTGCAAAATGCAGCAGAGAGGCAGCTGAGAGCATCAGTGGTACGTACTTGTGTGCTGATTAAATTAAGAAATGAGTCTTAATTCAAGACACACTTTTGACATGTTGCATCTCTGTGTCAAAACAGTTACTTGGATGGATGGAAAGGCATCTGAATGTTGCAGAGAGTCACAGAAATGCTGCGGAGAAGCTGCAGAATGCAGCAGAGAGGCAGCTGAGAGCAGCAGTGGTAAGTACTTGGTGCTGATTAAATTAATTAATGAATTAATGAATTAGTCTTAATTCAAAAGACACACTTTTGACATGTTACATCTCTGTTACAAAACAGTTACTTGATGGATGGATGAACTAAGATCAATAAACTAAATATGTTTTATTCTATTTTTTCAGATCCTGGAGATGGAATTCTCCTAAAGAAGAAGAAGAAGAAGAAGGGACAAGTTCGAGGGTTCTTCAGGCGTCTAGGGAGGATCCTGACCTGCTCCACTGGCCTTCCCAAAGAAGAGTAAAATGAGCCCTTACCCCCAGCACAGAAAAAATGACCAAAAATAAACTAATATGGATTTTGATGATCAACATTGTGAATTTGTACATTTTTACAGAACATGCTAATTGCAATTCTGCACTTGATTACACTTGATAAGAGAGGATTTTCTATTATCAATGATACTAATCTGGTACAGATCCACTGCATCATCTTCATAACTGTCTCCCGGGAATATAGGCTCTCTACAGAACCCCCGACCAACCATCTGATAACAGTTGTGGACCCTGTCAGATGCTGACTGGTCCTATGTAGGTTGGTGTCGATTAGATTCACTCCGCTGTTAACGGTCTACATCCCATAGTTCCTCCCATATCTTCCTCTACCCACCTCAGCTGAACTGAAAAATCACCCCAAACCTAAAAACTGTACACCGAAGTGGGTAGTCTCTATGGTTAACGACCGCTCTAATCCTATATGAGTGCCAGTTGGTGTGGTTGCGGATAAAGGGTTTATCGGTAAGGATAATTTACCCAAAGGAGGTAATAAGAGGTCAGATATAACCCTTCAGATCCTAAGATGTATTATGCACAGTAGTCTATAATATTTTATGTTACCAGGAGGAGGTAAAAGGCTTATGAGGGATGGAATGACTAAAAATATAAAAATACAAATACAAATTAAAAATAATAATAATAAAAAAATATAAAAATAAACATTTTGAATTAAAATTGAGAAAACTGTTCCTTTAAATGCAGGTTAAATTCTTTAATGATGGCTTAAAACATTACAGCACTACAGGCAGAGTGATTATATGGTAAAATGCTCGTATTCAAAAAATGATGAAAATTAGAAAATCAGTCTGTCCCTACTCTGCCTGTGAAATTTAGAGAAGTCCCAGTTTCACTTGTACAGGGCGAAGCCGGTTCCTCTATCCGCCAGAGCTGTTGTTATACAAACAAAGGTCCGCCAAGGTCCTCCGTTGTACTAGTGTGGCGAGGCCGACAGTCAGAATTCAATCAGAGTGTGAGCTCCGGACAAGGAGATCCTCCTGCTTGGTTGCTAGAGTATGAAAATCTCCAGTTTCCACTCAGGGGTAATCTTCAACACACTCACTCCTGCTCCGGTCCTTCAGGTGTTAGGCTCCGCAGCGGGGAATGACCGATGTACTGCTCCAGGGAGCTCTTTTTATAATCTTCAATGGGGCTTTCCTTTACCCCCACCCTCTCTTATCTAATTCATTACGTCAGGCATAGAATTCAATCTAGTTCTCAGTCAAGCATAGAATTCTATCTAATTCATTACATCACCCTGAGTTCGCATTCATGCTTAGTCATGGGCCTAAGGGCACCTGTTGTTATGTCTACTAGACATACTTATCACTCTCCTGCTCAAACTGGACTCAAGGCCACTTCTTATTGTGGACTTCTGCAATTCTATTCTATTTTCGTAACATAATAATCTAGGCTTTTCTCAAAGTTAACATCTAGTACATATGGTATACATTTATCATTAGCCCACATGAATAATACAGTAAAACATTAGTATGATGGCCTACTTCAGCAATCATCTCTGAGTAGGAATTATACAGTCAAACATTAATATGGTGGCCTACCTCAGAAATCATTTCTGAGTAAGAATTATACAGTCAAACATTAATGCATTTGGTTGCCTACTCCAGTATCAGTTAAACCGTTATCACTACGAGGTCCAACCAGATATGTTGACCCGGAGTCATACACTACCTTTATAATTTCTTTTGTTAAGTTTTGCCTTTTGCACATATTTGAACTCATTTATCATTAACCAATTGTATATTTGACTCAACTTATCATAAATCATTTGAATCAACTTATCAGTTACACACATTTGAATCAACTTATCAGTTACACACTTTTTGAATCAACTTGTCAGTTACACACTTTTGAATCAACTTATCCTTAATCAGTTACACACATTTGAATCAACTTATCAGTTACACACATTTGAATCAACTTGTCAGTTACACACTTTTGAATCAACTTGTCATCAATTAGTGGTTATACACTTTTGATTCAACTTGTCATCAATCAGTTACACGTCAAACTGGGTCATTTCATAGATCAAATCAAGGAAGGACACTTCTCCTCCATAGGCCATTCCTGCTGTGCTTAACTGGGTAACGTTGGGAATGGTGTTTAGGCCGGGAAAAAGCCATACTAATCTCGCCCTCGGCGACATAACACACCAAGTTATTTCAGATATAGTATGTTGCATATTAATGTAGATCAGTGGAGGCTGGTGGAGGTAGAAATCGGAGGACACGCTCATTGAAATGCATGGAATGGAGTAAGAAATGGTATCAAACACATGTGTTTGATGTATGTTTTATACCATTCTTTATTCCATGCATTACAATAAGCCCATCCTCTGATTTCCACCTCCACCTGATCAGGTTTTGATCAATGCTGTTCAGAGAATCCCTGTGGAATGGACCAAAAGACTGACCCTTACCCTGCCACTGGGGGGCGATAGTGGAGGCCTTACCCCATTACCCTCTCTGACTAAAACCCTTTTTTGAGTTTTTAATGAATGTTCTGAAAATAAGTTTACTGTGAAACTGCTAGAAAATAAAATAGCCATGCAGAAACTGTGCAGAAACTGCCACATGCAGAACTGTGAACTCTCCATACTACCTGCAGTGTTAAATTATTGTGTGACAAACAAACACATTTGAGAGATAAATATACTGTTTGAGTCTTGTCAGATTAAATGTGAAGGTTTTTACATCACCTGCGTCACACACACACACACACACACACCCAGTGATGAGAGAGAAAATAGGATGTTTTTATTTGTGTTGTCTATTTATGAATTGTGAGCTGTAAACATCAGCTTGCAAATAAGCCTTCTGCCCTTTTCATTGTGTTCTGACTGAGAGACAGGATTATAGAGCTCTGCTTTATGGATGATACGCCCTTTACTGTGGAAAGTTATCCAAATGCTGCACGTTGGGTCTTGTAAAAGCAGAAGGAGCATTTAAAGAGTACCTATTGTAGCAGGTACACTGCAAAAAAGGCCCTACTAGAAATAAGCCTAATATTCCTAAATCTAGCCAAATTATCTTGTATTGAGCAAAAATGCCAATGGGGTAAGCAAAATATACTAGGTTAGAATTCTTAAAACTAGCAAAAAAGCTAGAATTTGCAAACTGAGCTTACTACAAGCAATGCAATCATATGTATTTAAGAGAGTAACTTAATATGAGAAATTTAGTCTCTAAATGAGCTCATTATTAGAATTTGTATCAAAAATACTCTTAAAATAAGCATTTTATTCTCTTAATTGAGCTGACTTTAAGAATTAATACCTTGAAGTTATATTAATAACTAGCCAAAAAAGTTTAAAACAAGACACAATATCTTAAAACAGCACGATAAAAATAAGTTAATTTGTCTCAAATCAAGGCACCAGAAGCATCTTGTTTTTAGCATTTCTTTCTTTATTAAGAGATTTTTTAATCAACATGCTTCATTCAAAGCAATTGTTGTAACTTCTTCCTGTCAAAAGTGGTCACTGGTGTGTTTCCAATGGCGATCATGCAGTTATCCTCATAGACGAGCACAACTGGACAGGACAGGCCTAGATGACAAGAGTGGAAGTTTAGGAAATCACAAGTAACAAAAACTTTGTCCTGGACTGGGATACTTCCAAAAAAACACAACAATTAGGTGACTGACAACACTACCTTTTTTGTATAAATGACAGAGGCTTACCACAAAATAGAACAACAACTGAAAAATTAAATACTTTAAGTCTCACCGTAAGGACATGGAAAACAGCCTCGCTGCATGCACCCAGCTTCTTAGGTGGCATAGTGCTGGATGGGAAGAGCAGTGGCAGGGCTCTGAACACAGCAGTGGCATCCACTATTTTGAAAGAAAGCACAACACAAGGCAGTATGAGTAACCACTCATGAGATCTCAAAATATAAACTTGGACAAATCAAGGTATACAGTGACCTCACCTCCATCCAACGTTTTAGGGGGTTTCATCGCTTTTGAACATTCCAGTTGTACATTCAAATAAGGATCATATATAATATTTAGTTGCATATGTCCTGGTCTATCTATATTTTTATCATCTTTTGCTAGAAATGGTAGAAAGAAGCTCATTAGAGTGTTCAGAATTGAATTTTCAGCTTTCCCATATTCAAAAACCTACTTTTAGACACCAAGATCATCCAAATTGATCAAAGTGGTGAGATTATGTGTCAAATGTCCCCATTTACAAGTCTGCATGGCGGCCATCTTGGAAAATGGGTGGCCATCTTGAATTTCAAGTGGCCCGCGTGCTTTTTCAAAAGAATAATGTCTAAGGAGTATTTGTACCAAGTTTAGTGCTTGTATCACTATTTGAAAGATTGTTTCAGTTATCTGCTGCACTATAACAGAGTTACTGCTAAATAACGTTTTGGCAAAGACACAAAACATCTACCATGTTGTACTAGCCTGCTAGTTCTAAGGTCAAACTGTCCTGAAATCTTAGCACTAAAGTTCCAGAGTTAGCTAACAGTTGTATAATTTCCTTAGTTAAACTTAATGCACTTTTGCAAAAATGTGCAAAATACTTAATGTTTGATAATAAAATGCACAATATTAACTGTAGATACATACATAAGGATATTTTGAGCTTTACCATGCTAGTTAACTTAATGGGTTTTAGCACACAACCCAACCTAGCAAGGCAGGTTAGACACATAAAATGAAAAAAGTTAATGTTAATAAAACAGATAACTTAACAATATAACGTACCTCTTAGTGTAGCAATTGCAAATTCGTCCAGTTGATCCATTACCGCGATTCCAAAAACTCTCTGGCTGTATGTAAAATATGTACCTGCATTTGAAATCCAACGGTTAACGGCCTCTCTTCTCTACAGAAAATCGCACGTTGGAATATACCTTTTCAGGGTAGGGTCGGGGGTGCGGCCGCCCGGCCGAAATAGCTTATTTTTTTATTTATTAAATTGAAATTCCTTATAATATAATAATAATTTCACTAACATATAATACATATTAAGCCCGTGTATGGGATAATTAATTAATGACTGGTTGCTGCTCTTATGAGACCCAGAGTCACTTCCCCTTGATGACCTAATGTGTGGCCCCAGATAAAGGGGATAAAGATATTAAAACTTTTGTTCCCATTAATAAAGTGTGTGATGAAACACAGTACTTTTAGGACAACTTGACTTGGATGTTCTCAATAGTGCGTTACTTGCATTTCCCTACTCTCCACTTGATGTCAGAGATAAACCAAGCCCTATAAGCTACAGCACATTAGCATCCAGTGACAATAAATTAAAGCAGTCCTCAGGCCAAATGATTGTTCTACTTAAAATTCTTCCATTTCTGATTGATACAGTTAAAGGTAATGAGTACCACACAGTCATTCTTGAGCTGATAGAAATAGTTCAAATTTTGTTTGCTCCTGTTATTGGTCTACAGACTATCAACAAATTGAAAACACTCATTGAACAGCACCTAAAACATATGAAGAACCTTTTCCCAGATAACAACATCACTCCAAAGCAACATTATTTGATTCATGTTCCATCTCAGATTAAGCTACTGGGACCAATGGTTCGTCATATGTGCATGAGATTTGAATCAAAGCATTGCTTTTTTAAACAGTGGGCTTCAAAACTAAACTTTAAAAATGTCTGCAAGTCCTTAATAAGGCATAATCAAATGTATGAATGTTGTCAGAATGTAAGTAGTTCTGAACACCCCATTTCTTCAAATGATTGTACATTGGGACCGATATCAGAAATAAGCAACATGTCATACTTAAAAGAAAAAACGAGAGCCTTCCTTGGAAATGATGAGGTAAACCATGCAGTGTCTGTAAAATGGATTAATCTAAATGGCAACAAATATATACGGGAAAAGTCATTATTTGTGAATAATGTTAATTCTGATCTGCCAGAATTTGGACTTTTAAAAAATAGCTATGTGATTAATTCATCATTGTTTTGTTTTGAGTTCACAGTACAACACCATTTGTTATAATAGAGATTATATGGCATATCAAATAGAGATCCCAAACTTGGCACAAGCAACTGAACTGATATCGGTCGATAACCTTGTAGATTTCACTCCGTATTACAGCTTTACTCACAAGGATATGGTCTATGTCCCAATGAAATATTACCTCGGGGATGTGATTGGGCTACACAAAGCCTCATCTGATGTATTGTAAAAGGCACACTGTTATTCTGTTATTAAAACAGCTGTGGCTCATATACAGTCATGGAAATTCTGCAAAAAGTTATTGAAATGTTATGAAATTAATTTGGTAAAAAGATAGTGGGCAACACAGAACTGTTTAATACCTTTTTCCAAATCAGTCAAACTGTATTGTCATGTTTGTCTTGTTAATAATGACAATAAATGAAAAATAAAATAATAAATTGCTGTCATTTCTTAAGATTCTTAAATTGAGAAGTTGTACAAGTGGTCTCAATCTTAAAATAAGGAACATAATCTTGTTCCTTTGCTGGGATAATTTGCAAAATATGTCCATACCTTGTTACTAGTTAAATTGAGCTTGATATTAGCTAGTAAATCTTATTAAAAAAAAGTTAGATATATTTTCTCAAAATAAGACTATTTTTCTTATGTGAAAAATGCTTGGCAAGATTCTTCTTCTTATTAGACTAAAAATAGGACTAATTTTCTTGAAAAAGGGCTTTTTTTTTCTTTCTTAAAAATCTGTTTTTGCAGTGTAGGACCTTAATTGGTCCACCCTGTGACAAAATGTCATTGGCTGGGTAATTTCCTGTGTGCCCTATTTAAAGCTTTGTAATCAGGCATTTGGAGAGACGATTTACGTGGGGTCCTTACCATGTGTGTGACAATTTTTGTAGGTGGTTGGATGTGTCATGATGTTATGTTTGAGAACACTGCACTTAAATTCATTGTATGATGTAATGATTCTAAAAGTGTACCTATATATTCCCTAGGGAAAGCAAGTTGTGGGCTGGTGTTCTGTCAGCATGTGTCTGTCATATTTGAAGCAACTTCATTGAGCTTTAAATGCAGGCTGGTGGTAAATGAGAACTAACTCCAGGTTTCTGTCTCTTCAGATAATCGCTATGCCTGCCGCTGTTCTTTTCCTTGTTTGTTTAAGACAACGTTCATTTTGACATCTTTCGTTAAAGTCACTTCCCAGCTGGAGATTCAGTTTGATTAGATTAGATTCAACTTTATTGTCATTGTGCAGAGTACAAGTACAGAGACAACAGTTAGTGTCTAACCAGAAGTGCAAAAAAGCAGAAAAGTGCAGTGTGAACAGTATATACAGATATGTATAAAGTGCAGTATATGACCAGTATAGTAGTGCAGTATAGTATAAGTAGTGCAGTGTAAGCAGTATCTGAATGAGTATTATTAGAATTGATAGTGACAACTTTAATTTTAATGAACATTTTAAACTTTATAACTCAACCTGCTTTATTGAGAATCCTAGAAGTGAGGTTGATATACCGGTGACGGTTATCCTACTGGAATTGCAGTGTGCAGTGAATTCCCAAAGTCTTCCATCCCTCACTTGTGCTTTTATGCTACTGGTGCAACTGTGGGAATGTTTGAAAACCGCATCCATTGAAAAGGAAACACCATTGCTCTACATGCTATTCTATATTTCAAAATAGAGTAAAACCATCTTCTATCATTTATTTGGTAGGCCTGTGTTTGGGAAACCCAGAGCATTACGGAGCTCCTGCATTGACCAAAGGGTGGCGTTGCTGAGCATGAATGTTAATTGACATTCTGTTTGATATGCCCTAATGATCACATCTCCAGTATTCCAAGAAAACAATGTTCTGAATGTATTATCAAGTACATATCACTTTGATCTCTTACCAGTCCATTTGACACCCCCAACTGAAACAGAACAAGTGGAAAAAATCACATTCAACATCTGACCCTGAAAGAGCCACACCATTTATTTAAAAAAAAAATATATATATTATATTAATTACTCCATTGGATTAATGTGAGCTCATGTTCAATTTTCCCCTCGGACACCGCGTTACGCCCCGGTTTCATTCTTTGTCGGCAGAATTAATCTAATAGGGAGAAAGTGGTTATTAGGTCACAATGCAGCCTGAGAGAAATTTTCAGTCAGGCACTGTTTAGGAGCAACCTGAACAAGGCCCTGCTGTGCCATTCTGTCTTCTAAATCCTCTTGTGTAACTGTTTTTGAATAAAAACCCACTCTTGTTCCCCATCCAATTCCCCCCAATGTGAATGGAGTTGTAATATGTTCATACTATGATGGCCATTAAGAGTAATCTCACCTCTGTGTTGGAAATGTGGAAATTATCATGGGTTTACTATCAAGAGGTGTGTGTGTGTGTGTGTGTGTGTGTGTTTATTGATGATAGTCCATAAGCATCTCTCAACTGGATTCCTTTGGAAAGACTCTGTAACCTCCTATAATAAGGGCAATTATTGCATTACCAGGTTTGTGGTGAGAAAGCCATTAAATGGTGAGGTGAACAGTTCAGGTGTACAAGACAGTGTCATAGAGTATACATGTACAACCTTGATCCATGGACATAATGTAGTCATTAGACACTGCAGGTCTTGAATATGAAATACAGAACTATTCAGAAATATGAATGTGGGGGGACATGCAGCGTTCGGCCTGTAGAGGGTGCTACAGGACCGTGGCCAAGGTGCGGAACCGAGGCTTTGTCGCACACTTGTTGCGAATGAAGCCTCGTTAACGAATGGTTTAAGATGTGTGTGCCTCTGCTTTGGGGAAAAGACGGCTGAAAAGCTACGACTGAAAAGTCGCCCAGGACCGGAAAAAGGAACATTCTAAATAAACGGGTTTTATTTCTCTTATCACTACCACCGAGTCCGCCTCTGTGTTAAGGACCTTGTTACAATGAAACATTCATTTATCACTGAAAATACAGTCTTTCAGGGACGGTCGGCATTTCGGACAATAGACTGCATGAAAAATATATGAGTTTCTGATGCCCAAAGATCTCCAACCAAGGTTTCTGAGGCACAGAGTACAGAAGTCAGCAGAGGAGCGAGGTCAATAGCAGGGGAGAAAATTAGAGACAAAAGAACAAGTGGGGGTGGGAGAGAGAGGGAGAGAGAGAGAGACTGGGGCAGAGGAGACAGACACACATACAGTGTACACAGATAGAGAGAGAGATAGAGATAGAGGGAGAGAGACAGAGGGAGGGGAGAAAGATACAGGGGAGAGACACACACAATGTTACACAGACAGAGAGAGAGAATTCAATAAGACAATTTGAATTACCCAGTACTGTACCACAGCAGCAGGTAATATCACATTCCTTCGCCAACGCAGCGTTGCTTAGCTCATTTCGGGTTTAACTCCCAATTAGAATGAAATCTAACTTAATGCACCATCGCTGGCACTACACATGGTTGATTACATGCTGTGATCAGCTAATGAAATGAGGGGAGAGGTAAAAAGGCCAGTTAGGGGAACTGACTCCTGAATTATACATGATATTAATTATAACTTGTGGCTTTGTTATATTAATTATATCTTGAGGAGGGTTTTTTGGTTGAGTTGACTTCATTCCCTTTGGATCCTGGATTTCGTCCTCATCCTGCTACGCTGCTGTTGGAGGAGTTGTGCGGAGCGTGGACTGGCGAGCCATTTCCAACGTCCCTTTTGTTGATTTTGATCTCCGTGAGAAAAGGAGAGACACTGTGCATTGTGCCATCTGGATTTCGGTAGGACAGATCCTTTGATGACCTGCTGACACACACTTGAACCACTGGACGGACCCTGGTCCATTGACTGAGACTAAGTAATCACAAATCTCCTCAACCTCCATCTGAAAGAGCTGGATCTAAGCTCGAATGAACTAGAAGATTCCTTAAATGGAGTGTCCTTAATTGCTCATGGACTGGGATATCTCCAGGAAAGACTAAATACACTAAAGTAAGTTTTGAACCAGTCAACCTTTCATCAGAAAGTAATCACTTATGCTAACCACTGAGATTAAGTAATGCTCCCCCCTCCCCCCTCCAGTATTGTATGCTGTGATTCTGTGTTAAAAGAGTAATACTTTCCTCTCCATCTATTTGTAGGCTCTCGCAGTGCATGGTCCTCTGCTACTCTGGCTAGATCTCTGATAAAGTTTAGCAGTTGTGACTTGTGCACCGAACTGGATTTAAGCATTAATAACCTAGGTGACCAAGAGGTCAATCAACTCATTGGTACACTGATGCAAGTTGACCAAGCAAGTGTGGCGTGAGTATTAAATTCACCCTGTAACTGAATATTTCACATATTAAATTAGGTTTAAGCTTCCAGTATGTATATATTTAAAATAGTGCCCAGTGGCCATGATATATCGATAGTGATTAAGGAATGATATCACGTGATAAAAAACATTTAGTGAAGAGCACTGTTTTGGTTCAAACAAAGAGCTTTATAAAATCTGGTGTGAATAACCTAGGTGATCAATCAACTCATTGGTACACTGATGCAAGTTGACCAAGCAAGTGTGGCGTGAGTATTAAATTCACCCTGTAACTGAGTATTTCACATATTAAATTAAGTTTAAGCTTCCAGTATGTATATTTGAGCTTTAAAATAGTGCCCAGTGGCCATGATATATCGGTAGCGATTAAGGAATGATATCACGTGATAAAAAACATTTAGTGAAGAGCTCTGTTTTAGTTCAAACAAAGAGCTTTATAAAATCTGGTGTGAAGGTTGAGTACTGGCGTTTACGTATCTATTTTACGTTTTGTTTGTTTACAAGTACATGCACATTATGCCGCTATCTATGTACATTTTCAAATTGTCAGTTTGACCAAAAAGGGCAACAAAGCACAAAACTACATGCTTTTTAAGTGAAATATTTAAGAGTGCCATTTTCTTCACCAGGACTTACCAATGTAACCTGAGCTTGTACTACTGTAGCCTTACGGGGGATGCTGCAAACAGCTGGCTGCATTTCTAGGAGCCGAAACCTGCCTGACTCGGCTGAACATGAGTAGCAGCAAATTGCTGAATTCAGGCGTGATGCTGTTCTGCGAAGGCCTGAGGTCACAGTGGTGTTATCTGCAGGAACTGAAGTATGTCCACCTCAGAGTTTAGCTTATCTATCTCTTATTCCAGTAGCAAGATCATTCAAGTGTGCATTTATAATATATTCATGTTGCATGGATTTGGTTTCTGCTTTGTAATGTGTAAACATAATAATGTCTCCCCTTTTATTCTAGTCTTGCAAACTGTGGAATCACTGAGGAAGGCTGTGCTGCTCTGGCTTCTTCACTGAATGCAAACCTCTCTATCTCGGAATGCCTGAGAGAGCTAGATCTGAGCAGGAATCACCTAACAGACTCAGGAGTCAACCAGCTCGCTGCAGCACTGAAGAATCCATCCTGTCTAATAGATACACTCAGGTGAAAACTAGAACCAGTACTCCCATATCAGAAAAATTTGTACTGTATAACTTTACATGCAACATTGTATTAATATGCTTTTCATGGGCAGTTTGCGTCAAGGGATGTATTCATACCGAAAAGCGGGTTACAAAGTGCTTTGGCTCAATGCTTCAACAGATGTTGCCCCAGGTCTCAGTAAAATTCCAAGGTCAAAAACCCTTTCTTTTAAAAATGTTTACATTTATGGCATTTAGCAGACGCCTTTATCTAAAGCGACTTACAACAATACATTTGTTTAAGTAAGTGAATCATCTATCCAACAGTCATCATAAGACAAAGTAATCAATGCTCACACCAAGGGCCATCGGCAGTCGTAATGCCAGTAGGCTAATTTTTTTTTTTTTTTTAATATATTTTATTAGCAGGAGAGAACTTGCACAGGGGGGAAGCGGGGAGAAGAGGTCTCGGGGTTGGGGTTAGGGTTAGTATATGGGGGGTAGTGAGGGTGAAGCGGTCTTTAGGAAGGACTGTTAAGATGGAGCCTGAAGAGATGGGTTTTCAATCTACGGCAGAAGATCGGAAGTGACTCTTCAGTCCTGACCGTTGTGGGAAGCTCATTCCACCAGCGGGGCACCAGGACAGTGAAAAGCTGTGACCGAGTAGTGCGGCCACTGCATCCACGTAGAAGCGACGGTTCCAGGTTTGTTGTAGACAAAGAATCTACAGGAGCGTGCTGTCGCTGTGATGTACGCCACACAGGATAAGTGGTTGTCAAGGATCACCCCAAGGTTCTTGGCTGTATGAGAGGAGGTCACAGTAGAGTTTTATACTGTGATGGAGAAGTCTTGCAGAGGGCAGGCTTTCCCTGGGAGGAAGAGCAGCTCAGTCTTGTCAAGGTTGAGCTTGAGGTGGTGGGCTGACAGCCACCAAGACATGCCGAGACACGTGTTGCCACCTGTGAGTCAGAAGGGGGGAAAGAGAGAAAAAGCTGAGTGTCATCTGCGTAGGTGTGGTAGGAGAAACCATGTGAAGAAATTACCGAGCCGAGAGTTTTGGTATAGAGAGAGAACAGTAAAGGCCCAAAGACAGAGCCCTGAGGGACACCAGTGGTGAGGGGTCACCTGGTAGGAGCGACCGGCAAGGTAGGATGCAAACCAGGAGAGTGCAGAGCCAGAGATGCCCAATTCTGAGAGGGTGGAGAGAAGGATTGGGTGGTTTACTGTGTCAAATGCAGCAGACAGGAATGAGAACAGAGGAGAGGGAGGAAGCTTGAGCGGAGTGGAGAGCCTCCGTGACAGCGAGGAGAGCAGTTTCAGTAGAGTGCCCAGCTTTAAAGCTGGATTGGTGAGGGTCAAGGAAGTTGTTTTGAAGGAGGTAGTTAGACAGTTGGTTAGAGACAGCACGTTCAAGGGTTTTAGATAAGAAGGAGAGAAGGAGAGAAGGGATACCGGTTTGTAGTTATGGACAGCAGACGGGTCAAGAGTTGGTTTCTTGAGAAGAGGCTTGACTCTGGCTGTCTTGAAGGCAGCTGGGACAGATCCTGTGGATAGAGAGGAATTGATTAAGGTGTAAGGAACGGAAGGAGGTCTTTGGAGATGGATTGGAGAAAGGGGGAGGGGATAGGATTGAGGGGGCAGGTGGTTGCCCGCTTGGATGTGACCAGCTTTAGAACATCATCAGAGGAGAGGGGGGAGAAATTTGATAAACCAGAGACTGGGTGTTGCACAGTGGGTTTGGGAGGAGAGGTAGCATTGTTGGTGAGAGGTAGAGGGAAGGAGCTGCTAATGTTATCAACCTTCTTTTTAAAATAGGTGACAAAGTCATCGGCAGACAGAGAGGAGGGAGGAGGGGGAGGAGGAGGGTTGAGGAGTGAGGAAAATGTGGAGAACAGTTTCCTTGGGTCAGAGACAGAGGATTGAATTTTGGAATGGTAGTATAAGGCTTTAGCAGCTGATGCAGATGAGGTGTAGTTGAGTAGGAGAGAGAGATAAGGGTCTAGGTCATCAGGAAGGCCAGATTTTCTCCATTTCCTCTCAGCTGCCCAGAGCCCTATTCTACAACCTTGCAGGGTTTCAGACAGCCAGGGAGCGCGTGGAGTGGATGGTGCCGGCCTTGAGATCTGTGGACAGAGAGAGTCGAAGGATGAGGAAAAAGAGGACAGGAGGGTGGAGGAAGCTGCATCAGTAGATAGAAGAGAGAAGGATTCAACAGAGGGTAGGGTGGATAAGACAGAGGAAGAAAGAGCGGTGAGTGAGTGGGTGCGCAGGCCGCAACGAGAGGACACAGTGTGGGTAGAGACTGGTTGGGAGGGTGAGCATTTGAGAGGGAGGGAGAAGGATACAAAATGATGGTCCGAAACCGGAAGAGAAGTAACAGTGAGGTTTGAGGTATGGGAGGATCTTGTGAAGACAAGGTCAAGCTGATTGCCCGCCTTATGAGTGGGACGAGAGTGGGACTGAGTCAGGCCGAACGAACTCTATCATGAGCCATCTCGTCTAATTATCCAAATCTCCGTCCTCACACCTTGAGATGTATGGTCCTCTGTGATCACTGTCTTGTTGTTGCTTGAGGGAAACATATTGAATGTACGCTTTAATCACACTCACCAAGACCCAGGGGAGATAACTTAATGGCATAATAATAAGTAAATAATAAGTAGCTTTCAAGATTCAAATCACACTTTTTATGGACACGTGTTTGATACCATTCCTGATTCCGTTCCATGCATTGCAATGAGCCCCGTCCTCCGATTTCTATCTCCACCAGCCTTCTATTTCCATTTCTGAACTCCACCCAGAGTGTGTGTTGTGAATGTCTGTGGCTTAATCTCTCTCTCTCTCTCTCTCTCTCTCTCTCTCTCTCTCTCTCTCTCTCTCTCTCTCTCTCTCTCTCTCTCTCTCTCTCTCTCTCTCTCTCTCTCTCGCCACCCTCCACACACTTGGCGACCACATATGCTTTGACCATGTTGGCACACACGTGTACAACGTTATTGGTATTTTGTATTAATTTGTATTATTTTGCTTGAGTCCTGTATGAAATGTATTGACCTTGTTGTGACCCAATGTACTTTGTTATTTTCCATTACGTGACTGAGGAAAGAACCAAAACTGACTGCTTCTGTGATCTTACAATAGACGGAATGTGACCTTGGAACACTCCTAACCGTAGGCTGAGACATTGTGATAGTGGCTCACAACGCCTACGCTTCTTTCCCAGCTTATTTTCTATGTTATCAGCAAGCAGGTGCAAAACATGTTTACCACTAGACCTATGACGTACGAGCATTAGAGTAAAGGACGGTCCTCTCCTCAGCCACGGCATCAGTCTCTGAATTCACACTTTTGGTGAAGGAATGCTGATCCAGCTGTAACCAACGTTGTTTAACCCTCCTATTATGTTCAAATAAAGTTACAACTTTGATGTTTCGGGTCAATTTGACCCGAGCAATGTAAACATGCAGAAAATGATTTTAACTGAAAGTCTTAACCAAGTTTCTATCTCAGCAACTTTAGGCCTTCCTACTGACCATCTTTATAGCCCAGTAAATAATACATGACTGCCCCCAACCTCCCCTTATACATCAAGTATTGATTGTATATGACTATTACGAAATATGCAAATCACTGTACTATCTCATTCATTGACCTAAAATGAAAAACAAATTATGTTTTGATGTTTGCAGGGCTTTATGTTGATATTAAATGCTAATTAAAGAGTTCAAATGCAGATTGTATGTCTTGTATATGACTGCTAGCATATCTGGTGGGGCCTGGAACCATTTTGATGACATTAGCTGCAGTCAGTCTACCCTGTCTTGTAACTGGGGATCCAGACCATAGGAGCTTTCCATTTTTGGATGTCATGTTAGTTCTTGGTGGTTGAGATATGACAAGGGGGTTTATTTGTGTTTGAGAAACTACAGGAGGGTCAGAATGTCCTATCTCACTGGCTTCATTCTCATCAGAGGAGGATGCCGCATAATCAGGGTCCTCCTCAACATTATCCTCTGTCTCAGACACATCCTCATCTATATCACTTCCATCCTGAAAGATCTGTGACAGAACCTCAGTTGCAGCAAATCTTTTCCTCTGTCTGGTGGTCATTTTCAAAATGTTTAGTTGAGGCACAAATGCAAAGAGAAATGGTTTAGAGGGCTGTGTGTGCAGCCCTGTGTGTGCAGCCCTTATTATAAGGTTGTCCCCATGTTGCATGAATTATCAAACTTCTCGCGGGAACTATGTTTGCCCCATCCTATATACTGCGAGAATTATCAGTGTTGTTGTGGGAACAATGTTTGCCCCACCCCACATACTGCGAGAATTATCAGAGTTCCCGCGGTTATATGTTTGCCCCACCCCCCATGCTGCGAGAATGATCAGAGTTGTTATGAGAACTGTCATAGTTGTTATGAGTCCTGTCAGATTTCTCGCGGGAAATTTGTCTTCCCTCTCTCATTACTTCTTGAATGATCAGAGATCTCGTGGGAACTGTTTTCTCCTCACAGACACACACACACACACACACGGATGGACACGCACACAGACAGACACACACACACACACACACACACACAAGGAAGGACACACACACAGACACACACACACACACACACACACACACACACACACACACACAAATGAACGTGTAGGTGCCCTCAGTATCATCCAACACAACAAAAACGAGATAGAAATCAGGGTTTTATAGAACAATAGTGCTAGGGGTCAAAATGACCCTAACACGACCGATGCGTACAAAATGTGTACAGGACATGTTTTTATTTTTTTTTGGTTAATTTCATGTTTGCCTTGTTTACCCCATAAAGTTAGGAAAAGTCATAAAAAATCTAGCTGAAAAAAGTATGTTAACCATGTTTTTAGAGACAGTAAACATTGAATTGGGTCAAATTGACCCCTAACATAATAGGAGGGTTAAACTTTGCATATGCATTAAAACTCTCAACTGAGACCAAACATTGTTTATTGTTGCTCACTGAAAGATTTCCACCACAATCTACAGCTAGGCCAAGTTGTGGTGGACCCGGAACACAATTTTGTAAGCCAGTCATCAGTTTTTCTTTGGATAAAAAACAAGGCATTAGACATGGAAAGGTTCTCCCATTATTCTCTCAAATTGTCCTTCCATTTCTAAACTGAGGCCATGTCAAGACTGAATAAGTAGTCCTATAAGTAGGTGGGGATAGCGTGTCAATCCACTCGTATCAAAATAAATACTTTTTGGCGGTCATTCGGCGCAATGTAACTTTTCTAAATGTTTTCTGGCTGTGTGTGCTTTAATCGAGGGAGATTGGATCACATTTCAGCTAGTCACGACAACAACGTTAAAGTGTCAAGTTGCAAAGGGGGGACATCATATCATCATCTTCAGCTGTCCAGAAAAAGTGCGGTCTGGTCTGCTCGAATATCCCCAGCAGTTCGGATTAACGTATGGCACACTCATCAAGATGAGCGCAATCAGCGCAGGTGTTTCCTCACGAAAGTTACTCCGTTCATACTCTCACAGTCCTATAAGTAAGTAGCAGGGGAGCGAAAACAGCCTCCTCTAGCCGTCAGTTGGACACAATTGTCAGGAGAAGTTGTTAATGCTAGGCAGAGCCTACCGAATAAGGCTATTTCTGTTCAACATGTAGCTGCCTGACCAAATATGGGAACAGACAGACACACTCACATAGTTCCCTTCTTGGACACACTCTCTCTCTCTCTCTCTCTCTCTCTCTCTCTCTCTCTCTCTCTCTCTCTCTCACACACCTCCCTTTCTCTGTGTAGGGAGTAGACACCTTATGTTCCTGTTCCTTCATCTGTCAGCTTGGCAGGTCAATGAATTAATACAAAACTGAAAAGAGAGAGGTCCTTTCTTTTTCTGTTGGAAGAACACTACACCATAATGTGACATTTACACTCACGGAACACTTTATTAGGAACACCTGTACACCTTCTCAGGTTGGGGTGGTGTAATGGTGTGGGGAATGTTTTCTTGCCACACTTTAGGCCTGTTAATACCAATCAATCGTCGCTTGAATGCTACAGCCTATTTGAGTATTGTGCTGACCATGTGCAGCCCTTCATGGCCACAATTTACCCATCTTCTAATAGATACTTCTAGCATGATAAAGCACCATGTCACAAAGCAAAAGTAATCTCAAACTGGTTTCATGATGAACATGACAATGAGTTCAGCGTTCTTCAGTGGCCTTCCCAGTCACCGGATCTGAATCTTTGGGTGTGGTAGAACGAGAAATTCACAGCTTGAAAGTGCACCTGAAAAATCTGCAGGAATTGTGTGATGCAATTATGTCATCATGGACCAGAATCTCAAAGGAATGTTTCCAACATCTTGTGGAATCAATGCCACGAAGAATTGAGGCTGTTTTGAGAGCAAAGGGAAGCCCTACCCAGTATTAGTATAGTGTTCCAAATTAAGTGTTCAGTGAGTGTATTTCATCATTCGGCTACAATTGAATATGCTTCATAGGATTCAGGTCAAACATGCCCAATATTTAAATAGTAGCATTTTAATTAAAGCCACAGTCTGTAATTTTTCCAGTAATTTAAAATTATATATATTTGGATTTTGATGAATATGACTTATAAATAGCATAATGAGGTAATTACAACTTTCTTATCTTTCCATAACCAAGATGCCAATGACTAAAGCTAAGATCTAACTTAGAGATCCCAAATTCATTCATGTTTTTTTAATAGTCACACTGAAATATGTATCCATCTAAGCAGGATTTTTATCTGTACACTTAAATACTGTTTTCTTTTTTTGTTTGTTTTTTCACTCACCTCACTTTTCTGAAAATGTAAAAAAAAAAAACAACAACAATGAATCAAGTTTGCATGGCCTAATTCTTATATATATATTACAATATACAACCAGGACGGGTAAATGTATAATAATGATGCACACACCTCTGCACGTTTCCTTGAGCGATTATTCGGAAGACTTAAAACACAGATCCAGAGTCAGTAGTTAGGCCTGTGAGACTTTCCCCTCTCACTCCTTCTCTCTATGTCAGATCTGTGCTTATATAGTGAACAGGTGAGGATCATAACCCATACCACCACACATGCAAAACAATAAGACACAATGAACATTACCTCATGTTTCAGGGAAATAGGTTGTCATTGGCTCTCGAAACCTAAGCCCTAAGCCAGTGTCGTAGTTCAATAAACACAAGCTGACAGTCTTAACTGAAAGGCCAGGTAAGGACTGAGGAATTTTGGCAAAAGGTCTCCATCAACCTGAGATGAACACACCTTCTAATCCGACACACCGTCTGATACGGATATGGATAATAAGTAAATGATGTGATGCTGTATTCAACATACTTTATTCAGCACACACACACACACACACACACACACACACACACACACACACACACACACACACACACACACACACACACACACTTGAACACTTTATTTTGGTTCACAAATGATTACATGTTGTGGAAATCTAGGGTTACCACTTAGTATTTGGTGACACTGCACAAATAGGCATGTACACAATATATGTTCTATTTACTTCTTGTAATGGTTGCAAAAAATAAGAAATTAAAATAAATCAAATCTAACTTTTTTGAGCTGTATGTACACATTATAACCCTCATCATCAAAGTGAAAATACATTTTTTTTTAATTCTGGACAATTATTACAAATTAATTAGTGAAATACCTGGTTTGGTTAAGTGATCAGCCCCTTAGAGTATACCATTATAAACTTGCTCAGGTGCAACCAATCAACTTCCAGATCAAACACCAGGCTAATTGCCCCCCACTTGACATCAATTGTAGTGGTTTTGATTACTTCAGAATAAAACCAGCTGTTTCTTGAGGATTCCACTACTAGAAGTGCATGGTTCTGCAAAGAATTCACCATGGTTGGAAAAGTACTTTCAAAAGGCCTCCAGGATAAAGTTGTAGGAAGGCACAAGTTAGGTGAAGGCTACAAAAAGATTTTGAAGGCTTTAGCTATCCCTCTGAGTACCGTTCAGAGCATCATTAAGAAGTGGAAGGCGTATGGCACCACCAACACCTTGCCTATATCAGGCCGTCCGTCCAAACTGGTTGACCGAGCCAGGAGGACATTGATCAGAGAAGCTACCAAGAGGCCAAAGGCAACTTTGAAGGACTTACAAGTCTTTATGGCTGGGACTGGACTGTCTGTGCATGTGACAACAATCTCACAAGCTTTACACAAAGCTGGCCTGTATGGCAGGGTAGCAAGAAAGAAGCCTTTTCTGAAAAAGTGCCACATTCAGACTCGTTTGTGTTATGCAAAAACACACCTGGAAGATTCTGTTGCCATGTGGAAAAAGGTTTTATGGTCAGACGAGACTAAGATTGAACTTTTTGGACTGAACTCCAAGCGCTATGTTTGGCGAAAACCAAATACAGCGCACCACCCAAAACACACCATACCTACTGTGAAGCATGGTGGTGGCAACATTATGTTGTGGGGATGTTTCTCTTCAGCGGGGACTGGGCAATTGGTCAGGATTTAAGGGAAAATGGATGCTGCCAAGTACACCCAAATTCTACAAAAATACAACCTGCGTCCACAGCTGAAGATGGGCAGGTCATTCACCTTCCAACATGACAACGATCCTGAACATACCGCCAAAAGAACAACGCAGTGGCTTAAGGATAGAAAGGTGAATGTCTTTGAGTGGCCAAGTCAGAGCCCTGACTTAAATCCGATAGAAAATCTGTAGATGGACTTGAAGAGAGCAGTCCATCGCCGCTCACCACAGAATTTGACTTAACTCGAACAATTCTGTAAGGAAGAATGGGCAAATATCTAGGTGTGAAAAGCTAGTAGAGACATATCCAAACAGATTGATGGCTGTAATTGCAGCAAAAGGTGGCTCTACAAAGTATTAAATCAGGGGACTGATGACTTCGCACCCGAACCAGCAGGTTCAGAGCTAGCTTCTTCCCTGCGGCTGTCACCCTACTGAACTCCAACTCTGCACCTAGGTGACAACCTACCAACCCCTGCACCCCCCGGACAATTGCACTACTTTTACAGTATTCCTATAAACTGTACATACTGTATCCACACTTGTACAAACTGCTATTACTCCATACCACTGCTCTTCTGTACATATCTGTCTATACTGTTCATAATCTGTCTATACTGTTCATAATGCACATATCTTTATATTTTTCTTAATACTACTGTTAATACACTGCACATACTGTACATACCTGTTTATACTGTTCATACGGCATTCCATATTTATTCTCCTATTTACTCGAATGTTACTGTTAATATATATTTTCTGCTAGACTGCATTGCCTTTACAGCTCATATGCTGCTTACGCTGTTCATACTGTATCCTATTTATTCTGCTTATAATGCTACTGCTAATTCATATACTGCTTACACTGCACTACTTATACTATACTGCTCATATACTGCACCATCGCCTTAAGCACTTGGCCACCTCGTCCTACGCTCGTGTTGGCTGGTAGCCCTTTCCACCGGATACTTAAAGACAGGACGTGAAGAAAGGCTTTTTAACAGTGGAATTTTGCTGCTACCTGGGGAAACATCTGTTGAACCATTGAGCCAAAGGACTATCATTTGGTGGACCCAGCTTGTGAAAGGTTTCGTGCGGGATTTGAACCCGGGACCTCTCACACCCAAAGCAAGAATCATACCACTAGACCAACGAACCGTCTGACAACACCTTTCCCCTCCACCGCAACGGAGCCTCAGGTTGTGGGAAGTGTCCGCACTGTCTGCATAAAAAAAGGACTATCTCATTCGCGTACGCAACACTGGCAAGGTGACCCATTTGCTGAATCGGCGACCCAAGACACTTTGATTGAGTCGTTCGAGCTGGTGAAAGGCTAAATCAGAGGGCTCGTCCGGGATTTGAACCCGGGACCTCTCGCACCCGAAGCAAGAATCATACCCCTAGACCAATGAGCCACCTACTAATAGATGCCCCTCCCCCGCAATGGAGCCTCAGGTTGGGGGATGTGTCCGCCCTGTCGGAAAAAAGCAGGGAGTTTACTTCCACTGCATTGTTGTAACGTTTTTCTCGCCCCCCCCCCCCCTCCCTTTTTTACTGAGTAATCCAGCCCATGAAATAAAAATGACAACAAAGACCCTGCAAAATGTTGAAATGGTGAGTCCTGTAGGGCATATGAATGTGGTGGTCGTGAATGGTCATATCATGAGACCATGCCTGGTCTCATGAGTGCATTGGTGGTATAGTGGTGAGCATAGCTGCCTTCCAAGCAGTTGACCCGGGTTCGATTCCCGGCCAATGCAAGTGAGGTGTCCTTTTTGCCGAGGGGCCCATGCCTGCGTATCCAAAGGCGCAAGAATGACACTTCCATCCTTCGGAGACCACGTTTAGACGGACGTCGTCCAACAACTTCTTTGAGCACGGAGACATATTCAACCTAGGCGAGGTTCGAACAGACGCTTTCAACGAGACTGAAGTGTCATACTGGTCTAATGGAGAGTAAGGTTCCATGGTGTAATGGTTAGCACTTTAGACTTTAAATCCAGTGACCAGAGTTCAAATCTAGGTGGAACCTCTGGCAACAGCCTGTTTCTTAAAAACACTGCCAAAAAACATGGAGATTCAACACGACAAACACACGTTTGTTGTTTTTGTGCTGTTAAGTGAAAGGAATGCAAGAGAGGGTGTGCAGGTAAGCGAAATCCTTCTTCATGTCATGAGATGCTAGAAATAAGAAGCCATTCTCCCCGTCGTGGAATCGAACCCGAGTCTCCCGCGTGACAGGCTGGGATACTCACCACTATACTAACGAGGAGCTATTTACTCTGAAATTCCACACATTTCAAAAAAATGTTGTTTTGAGAATTAAAAAGAGAAAAAAAAATCTAATTCAAGCAAAGCAGTCCAAAGGTAGTGAAACGTAGTTGTTAGCTAAATATGTAGCACAAAAAGACCTTCTAACTTGGAAACGTGCAGATCTGGCGGTCCCGTTGGCACCCTTCGATAGCTCAGTTGGTAGAGCGGAGGACTGTAGGTTCTATAGCAGTAATCCTTAGGTCGCTGGTTCAAATTCGGCTCGAAGGAGGAGCCTTTCTTCTTTTTTCTTTTTTTTTGAGTTTTAACAAGGTGTCGTTCAAGGACTCCAGCGAACGAGGGTTGTGTCTCCACAAAATTCGTTCCCTGACCGGGAATCGAACCCGGGCCGCGGCGGTGAGAGCGCCGAATCCTAACCACTAGACTACCAGGGAGAGACTGTTGCCCTGCATCTGTGATGAGGTGTCCTTGTCTAAACAGTCTTCCAAGTGTCCTGACTCAGCACAGCCATGACGGTCAACAACGTCCTCTACCATGCTGTCGCTATGTGTTCCAAAAATCCCTGCAGTTGCCCATCGGGGATGTAGCTCAGTGGTAGAGCGCATGCTTTGCATGTATGAGGTCCAGGGTTCAATCCCCTGCATCTCCAAGATACGGCCTCCCTTTTGGACAGAGGCACATTCTGCATTCAACACTGACCCTCTAAGTTGGAAACGTGCAGATCTGGCAGGCCCAATCAATGAACATGACAATGAGTTCACTGTACTCCAATGGCCTCCACAGTCACCAGATCTCAATCCAATAGAGCACCTTTGGGATGTGGTGGAACGGGAGAATCGCATCATGGATGTGCAGACGACAAATCTGCAGCAACTGCGTGATGCTATCATGTCAACGGAGGGATGTTTCCAGCACCTTGATGAATCTATGGCACAAAGAATTAAGGCAGTTCTGAAAGCAAAAGGGGGGAATTTTGAGTGAGTTTAAGACTTAACTTTAGCGCGAGACCGTGGTTCAATTCCCCAACTGATCAATTAAAACTTGGTTGTATGTCTTTGAACCGAAAGAAAAGTTGATCATCGAAGCGTGTGTAGTTTCCGTAGTGTAGTGGTCATCACGTTCGCCTCACACGCGAACCAGTACTAGCAAGGTGTACCTAATAAAGTGGCCAGTGAGTGTATAACTGTGGTTTGCAATTATCAAAGGTCCTCATGAAGTGTTAATGTAATTGTCCTTTTCATGAATTCATGAATTGAACCCTGGCCTCCCGCATGGCAGGCGAGAATTCTATCACTGAACCACCAATGCTTACATGTCAGCCGAATTTGGCCTTGAAGAATGGATATTTACATATATCGGTGGTTTCCAACGGCCGTAAAGAAGTGTTCATGCATTGGCCGGGAATCGAACCCGGGCGAGAATTCTACCACTGAACCACCAATGCTTAGATGTCAGCAAGGAGAGAGAATGAATGGGGAATTTTGAGTGAGTTTAAGACTTAACTTTAGCGCGAGACCGTGGTTCAATTCCCCAACTGATCAATTAAAACTTGGTTGTATGTCTTTGAACCAAAAGAAAAGTTGATCATCGAAGCGTGTGTAGTTTCCGTAGTGTAGTGGTCATCACGTTCGCCTCACACGCGAAAGGTCCCCGGTTCGAAACCGGGCGGAAACACATTTATTCTCACCATTCCAGGACCATGGCGCTTTCTCTCTGTAGCCGTAACATTATTGTCGTGAGATAATTGTGTAAAATGAAAACTGTCAATAACCAGTTCACAAAACATAGCTAGTTTGGCTTGAAACACCAGGTGAGCAAAGGATTTAGGCAAAAAGTGTTTGTGCACAGGCTGGGAATCGAGCCCAGGCCTTCCAAACCACCTCTTCTGCCCATGTTGGTAATCGAACCCAGGCCTCCCATACCACCTCCTCGTTAGTATAGTGGTCAGTATCCCTGCCTGTCACGTGGGAAACCGGGGTTCATTTCCCAGATGGGGAGAGCTACTTATTTCTTGCAGCTCTAATTCAAGCAAAGCAGTCCAAAGGTAGTGAAACGTAGTTGTTAGCTAAATATGTAGCACAAAAAGACCTTCTAACTTGGAAACGTGCAGATCTGGCGGTCCCGTTGGCACCCTTCGATAGCTCAGTTGGTAGAGCGGAGGACTGTAGGTTCTATAGCAGTAATCCTTAGGTCGCTGGTTCAAATCCGGCTCGAAGGAGGAGCCTTTCTTCTTTTTTTTTGAGTTTTAACAAGGTGTCGTTCAAGGACTCCAGCGAACGAGGGTTGTGTCTCCACAAAATTCGTTCCCTGACCGGGAATCGAACCCGGGCCGCGGCGGTGAGAGCGCCGAATCCTAACCACTAGACTACCAGGGAGAGACTGTTGCCCTGCATCTGTGATGAGGTGTCCTTGTCTAAACAGTCTTCCAAGTGTCCTGACTCAGCACAGCCATGACGGTCAACAACGTCCTCTACCATGCTGTCGCTATGTGTTCCAAAAATCCCTGCAGTTGCCCATCGGGGATGTAGCTCAGTGGTAGAGCGCATGCTTTGCATGTATGAGGTCCAGGGTTCAATCCCCTGCATCTCCAAGATACGGCCTCCCTTTTGGACAGAGGCACATTCTGCATTCAACACTGACCCTCTAAGTTGGAAACGTGCAGATCTGGCAGGCCCAATCAATGAACATGACAATGAGTTCACTGTACTCCAATGGCCTCCACAGTCACCAGATCTCAATCCAATAGAGCACCTTTGGGATGTGGTGGAACGGGAGAATCGCATCATGGATGTGCAGACGACAAATCTGCAGCAACTGCGTGATGCTATCATGTCAACGGAGGGATGTTTCCAGCACCTTGATGAATCTATGGCACAAAGAATTAAGGCAGTTCTGAAAGCAAAAGGGGGGAATTTTGAGTGAGTTTAAGACTTAACTTTAGCGCGAGACCGTGGTTCAATTCCCCAACTGATCAATTAAAACTTGGTTGTATGTCTTTGAACCAAAAGAAAAGTTGATCATCAAAGTGTGTGTAGTTTCCGTAGTGTAGTGGTCATCACGTTCGCCTCACACGCGAAAGGTCCCCGGTTCGAAACCGTGCGGAAACACATTTATTCTCACCATTCCAGGACCATGGCGCTTTCTCTCTGTAGCCGTAACATTATTGTCGTGAGATAATTGTGTAAAATGAAAACTGTCAATAACCAGTTCACAAAACATAGCTAGTTTGGCTTGAAACACCAGGTGAGCAAAGGATTTAGGCAAAAAGTGTTTGTGCACAGGCTGGGAATCGAGCCCAGGCCTTCCAAACCACCTCTTCTGCCCATGTTGGTAATCGAACCCAGGCCTCCCATACCACCTCCTCGTTAGTATAGTGGTCAGTATCCCTGCCTGTCACGTGGGAAACCGGGGTTCATTTCCCAGATGGGGAGAGCTACTTATTTCTTGCAGCTCTAATTCAAGCAAAGCAGTCCAAAGGTAGTGAAACGTAGTTGTTAGCTAAATATGTAGCACAAAAAGACCTTCTAACTTGGAAACGTGCAGATCTGGCGGTCCCGTTGGCACCCTTCGATAGCTCAGTTGGTAGAGCGGAGGACTGTAGGTTCTATAGCAGTAATCCTTAGGTCGCTGGTTCAAATCCGGCTCGAAGGAGGAGCCTTTCTTCTTTTTTCTTTTTTTTTGAGTTTTAACAAGGTGTCGTTCAAGGACTCCAGCGAACGAGGGTTGTGTCTCCACAAAATTCGTTCCCTGACCGGGAATCGAACCCGGGCCGCGGCGGTGAGAGCGCCGAATCCTAACCACTAGACTACCAGGGAGAGACTGTTGCCCTGCATCTGTGATGAGGTGTCCTTGTCTAAACAGTCTTCCAAGTGTCCTGACTCAGCACAGCCATGACGGTCAACAACGTCCTCTACCATGCTGTCGCTATGTGTTCCAAAAATCCCTGCAGTTGCCCATTGGGGATGTAGCTCAGTGGTAGAGCGCATGCTTTGCATGTATGAGGTCCAGGGTTCAATCCCCTGCATCTCCAAGATACGGCCTCCCTTTTGGGCAGAGGCACATTCTGCATTCAACACTGACCCTCTAAGTTGGAAACGTGCAGATCTGGCAGGCCCAATCAATGAACATGACAATGAGTTCACTGTACTCCAATGGCCTCCACAGTCACCAGATCTCAATCCAATAGAGCACCTTTGGGATGTGGTGGAACGGGAGAATCGCATCATGGATGTGCAGACGACAAATCTGCAGCAACTGCGTGATGCTATCATGTCAACGGAGGGATGTTTCCAGCACCTTGATGAATCTATGGCACAAAGAATTAAGGCAGTTCTGAAAGCAAAAGGGGGGAATTTTGAGTGAGTTTAAGACTTAACTTTAGCGCGAGACCGTGGTTCAATTCCCCAACTGATCAATTAAAACTTGGTTGTATGTCTTTGAACCAAAAGAAAAGTTGATCATCAAAGTGTGTGTAGTTTCCGTAGTGTAGTGGTCATCACGTTCGCCTCACACGCGAAAGGTCCCCGGTTCGAAACCGTGCGGAAACACATTTATTCTCACCATTCCAGGACCATGGCGCTTTCTCTCTGTAGCCGTAACATTATTGTCGTGAGATAATTGTGTAAAATGAAAACTGTCAATAACCAGTTCACAAAACATAGCTAGTTTGGCTTGAAACACCAGGTGAGCAAAGGATTTAGGCAAAAAGTGTTTGTGCACAGGCTGGGAATCGAGCCCAGGCCTTCCAAACCACCTCTTCTGCCCATGTTGGTAATCGAACCCAGGCCTCCCATACCACCTCCTCGTTAGTATAGTGGTCAGTATCCCTGCCTGTCACGTGGGAAACCGGGGTTCATTTCCCAGATGGGGAGAGCTACTTATTTCTTGCAGCTCTAATTCAAGCAAAGCAGTCCAAAGGTAGTGAAACGTAGTTGTTAGCTAAATATGTAGCACAAAAAGACCTTCTAACTTGGAAACGTGCAGATCTGGCGGTCCCGTTGGCACCCTTCGATAGCTCAGTTGGTAGAGCGGAGGACTGTAGGTTCTATAGCAGTAATCCTTAGGTCGCTGGTTCAAATCCGGCTCGAAGGAGGAGCCTTTCTTCTTTTTTCTTTTTTTTTGAGTTTTAACAAGGTGTCGTTCAAGGACTCCAGCGAACGAGGGTTGTGTCTCCACAAAATTCGTTCCCTGACCGGGAATCGAACCCGGGCCGCGGCGGTGAGAGCGCCGAATCCTAACCACTAGACTACCAGGGAGAGACTGTTGCCCTGCATCTGTGATGAGGTGTCCTTGTCTAAACAGTCTTCCAAGTGTCCTGACTCAGCACAGCCATGACGGTCAACAACGTCCTCTACCATGCTGTCGCTATGTGTTCCAAAAATCCCTGCAGTTGCCCATTGGGGATGTAGCTCAGTGGTAGAGCGCATGCTTTGCATGTATGAGGTCCAGGGTTCAATCCCCTGCATCTCCAAGATACGGCCTCCCTTTTGGGCAGAGGCACATTCTGCATTCAACACTGACCCTCTAAGTTGGAAACGTGCAGATCTGGCAGGCCCAATCAATGAACATGACAATGAGTTCACTGTACTCCAATGGCCTCCACAGTCACCAGATCTCAATCCAATAGAGCACCTTTGGGATGTGGTGGAACGGGAGAATCGCATCATGGATGTGCAGACGACAAATCTGCAGCAACTGCGTGATGCTATCATGTCAACGGAGGGATGTTTCCAGCACCTTGATGAATCTATGGCACAAAGAATTAAGGCAGTTCTGAAAGCAAAAGGGGGGAATTTTGAGTGAGTTTAAGACTTAACTTTAGCGCGAGACCGTGGTTCAATTCCCCAACTGATCAATTAAAACTTGGTTGTATGTCTTTGAACCAAAAGAAAAGTTGATCATCAAAGTGTGTGTAGTTTCCGTAGTGTAGTGGTCATCACGTTCGCCTCACACGCGAAAGGTCCCCGGTTCGAAACCGTGCGGAAACACATTTATTCTCACCATTCCAGGACCATGGCGCTTTCTCTCTGTAGCCGTAACATTATTGTCGTGAGATAATTGTGTAAAATGAAAACTGTCAATAACCAGTTCACAAAACATAGCTAGTTTGGCTTGAAACACCAGGTGAGCAAAGGATTTAGGCAAAAAGTGTTTGTGCACAGGCTGGGAATCGAGCCCAGGCCTTCCAAACCACCTCTTCTGCCCATGTTGGTAATCGAACCCAGGCCTCCCATACCACCTCCTCGTTAGTATAGTGGTCAGTATCCCTGCCTGTCACGTGGGAAACCGGGGTTCATTTCCCAGATGGGGAGAGCTACTTATTTCTTGCAGCTCTAATTCAAGCAAAGCAGTCCAAAGGTAGTGAAACGTAGTTGTTAGCTAAATATGTAGCACAAAAAGACCTTCTAACTTGGAAACGTGCAGATCTGGCGGTCCCGTTGGCACCCTTCGATAGCTCAGTTGGTAGAGCGGAGGACTGTAGGTTCTATAGCAGTAATCCTTAGGTCGCTGGTTCAAATCCGGCTCGAAGGAGGAGCCTTTCTTCTTTTTTCTTTTTTTTTGAGTTTTAACAAGGTGTCGTTCAAGGACTCCAGCGAACGAGGGTTGTGTCTCCACAAAATTCGTTCCCTGACCGGGAATCGAACCCGGGCCGCGGCGGTGAGAGCGCCGAATCCTAACCACTAGACTACCAGGGAGAGACTGTTGCCCTGCATCTGTGATGAGGTGTCCTTGTCTAAACAGTCTTCCAAGTGTCCTGACTCAGCACAGCCATGACGGTCAACAACGTCCTCTACCATGCTGTCGCTATGTGTTCCAAAAATCCCTGCAGTTGCCCATTGGGGATGTAGCTCAGTGGTAGAGCGCATGCTTTGCATGTATGAGGTCCAGGGTTCAATCCCCTGCATCTCCAAGATACGGCCTCCCTTTTGGGCAGAGGCACATTCTGCATTCAACACTGACCCTCTAAGTTGGAAACGTGCAGATCTGGCAGGCCCAATCAATGAACATGACAATGAGTTCACTGTACTCCAATGGCCTCCACAGTCACCAGATCTCAATCCAATAGAGCACCTTTGGGATGTGGTGGAACGGGAGAATCGCATCATGGATGTGCAGACGACAAATCTGCAGCAACTGCGTGATGCTATCATGTCAACGGAGGGATGTTTCCAGCACCTTGATGAATCTATGGCACAAAGAATTAAGGCAGTTCTGAAAGCAAAAGGGGGGAATTTTGAGTGAGTTTAAGACTTAACTTTAGCGCGAGACCGTGGTTCAATTCCCCAACTGATCAATTAAAACTTGGTTGTATGTCTTTGAACCAAAAGAAAAGTTGATCATCAAAGTGTGTGTAGTTTCCGTAGTGTAGTGGTCATCACGTTCGCCTCACACGCGAAAGGTCCCCGGTTCGAAACCGTGCGGAAACACATTTATTCTCACCATTCCAGGACCATGGCGCTTTCTCTCTGTAGCCGTAACATTATTGTCGTGAGATAATTGTGTAAAATGAAAACTGTCAATAACCAGTTCACAAAACATAGCTAGTTTGGCTTGAAACACCAGGTGAGCAAAGGATTTAGGCAAAAAGTGTTTGTGCACAGGCTGGGAATCGAGCCCAGGCCTTCCAAACCACCTCTTCTGCCCATGTTGGTAATCGAACCCAGGCCTCCCATACCACCTCCTCGTTAGTATAGTGGTCAGTATCCCTGCCTGTCACGTGGGAAACCGGGGTTCATTTCCCAGATGGGGAGAGCTACTTATTTCTTGCAGCTCTAATTCAAGCAAAGCAGTCCAAAGGTAGTGAAACGTAGTTGTTAGCTAAATATGTAGCACAAAAAGACCTTCTAACTTGGAAACGTGCAGATCTGGCGGTCCCGTTGGCACCCTTCGATAGCTCAGTTGGTAGAGCGGAGGACTGTAGGTTCTATAGCAGTAATCCTTAGGTCGCTGGTTCAAATCCGGCTCGAAGGAGGAGCCTTTCTTCTTTTTTCTTTTTTTTTGAGTTTTAACAAGGTGTCGTTCAAGGACTCCAGCGAACGAGGGTTGTGTCTCCACAAAATTCGTTCCCTGACCGGGAATCGAACCCGGGCCGCGGCGGTGAGAGCGCCGAATCCTAACCACTAGACTACCAGGGAGAGACTGTTGCCCTGCATCTGTGATGAGGTGTCCTTGTCTAAACAGTCTTCCAAGTGTCCTGACTCAGCACAGCCATGACGGTCAACAACGTCCTCTACCATGCTGTCGCTATGTGTTCCAAAAATCCCTGCAGTTGCCCATTGGGGATGTAGCTCAGTGGTAGAGCGCATGCTTTGCATGTATGAGGTCCAGGGTTCAATCCCCTGCATCTCCAAGATACGGCCTCCCTTTTGGGCAGAGGCACATTCTGCATTCAACACTGACCCTCTAAGTTGGAAACGTGCAGATCTGGCAGGCCCAATCAATGAACATGACAATGAGTTCACTGTACTCCAATGGCCTCCACAGTCACCAGATCTCAATCCAATAGAGCACCTTTGGGATGTGGTGGAACGGGAGAATCGCATCATGGATGTGCAGACGACAAATCTGCAGCAACTGCGTGATGCTATCATGTCAACGGAGGGATGTTTCCAGCACCTTGATGAATCTATGGCACAAAGAATTAAGGCAGTTCTGAAAGCAAAAGGGGGGAATTTTGAGTGAGTTTAAGACTTAACTTTAGCGCGAGACCGTGGTTCAATTCCCCAACTGATCAATTAAAACTTGGTTGTATGTCTTTGAACCAAAAGAAAAGTTGATCATCGAAGCGTGTGTAGTTTCCGTAGTGTAGTGGTCATCACGTTCGCCTCACACGCGAACCAGTACTAGCAAGGTGTACCTAATAAAGTGGCCAGTGAGTGTATAACTGTGGTTTGCAATTATCAAAGGTCCTCATGAAGTGTTAATGTAATTGTCCTTTTCATGAATTCATGAATTGAACCCTGGCCTCCCGCATGGCAGGCGAGAATTCTATCACTGAACCACCAATGCTTACATGTCAGCCGAATTTGGCCTTGAAGAATGGATATTTACATATATCGGTGGTTTCCAACGGCCGTAAAGAAGTGTTCATGCATTGGCCGGGAATCGAACCCGGGCCTCCCGCGTGGCAGGCGAGAATTCTACCACTGAACCACCAATGCTTAGATGTCAGCAAGGAGAGAGAATGAATGGGGAATTTTGAGTGAGTTTAAGACTTAACTTTAGCGCGAGACCGTGGTTCAATTCCCCAACTGATCAATTAAAACTTGGTTGTATGTCTTTGAACCAAAAGAAAAGTTGATCATCGAAGAGTGTGTAGTTTCCGTAGTGTAGTGGTCATCACGTTCGCCTCACACGCGAAAGGTCCCCGGTTCGAAACCGGGCGGAAACACATTTATTCTCACCATTCCAGGACCATGGCGCTTTCTCTCTGTAGCCGTAACATTATTGTCGTGAGATAATTGTGTAAAATGAAAACTGTCAATAACCAGTTCACAAAACATAGCTAGTTTGGCTTGAAACACCAGGTGAGCAAAGGATTTAGGCAAAAAGTGTTTGTGCACAGGCTGGGAATCGAGCCCAGGCCTTCCAAACCACCTCTTCTGCCCATGTTGGTAATCGAACCCAGGCCTCCCATACCACCTCCTCGTTAGTATAGTGGTCAGTATCCCTGCCTGTCACGTGGGAAACCGGGGTTCATTTCCCAGATGGGGAGAGCTACTTATTTCTTGCAGCTCTAATTCAAGCAAAGCAGTCCAAAGGTAGTGAAACGTAGTTGTTAGCTAAATATGTAGCACAAAAAGACCTTCTAACTTGGAAACGTGCAGATCTGGCGGTCCCGTTGGCACCCTTCGATAGCTCAGTTGGTAGAGCGGAGGACTGTAGGTTCTATAGCAGTAATCCTTAGGTCGCTGGTTCAAATCCGGCTCGAAGGAGGAGCCTTTCTTCTTTTTTCTTTTTTTTTGAGTTTTAACAAGGTGTCGTTCAAGGACTCCAGCGAACGAGGGTTGTGTCTCCACAAAATTCGTTCCCTGACCGGGAATCGAACCCGGGCCGCGGCGGTGAGAGCGCCGAATCCTAACCACTAGACTACCAGGGAGAGACTGTTGCCCTGCATCTGTGATGAGGTGTCCTTGTCTAAACAGTCTTCCAAGTGTCCTGACTCAGCACAGCCATGACGGTCAACAACGTCCTCTACCATGCTGTCGCTATGTGTTCCAAAAATCCCTGCAGTTGCCCATTGGGGATGTAGCTCAGTGGTAGAGCGCATGCTTTGCATGTATGAGGTCCAGGGTTCAATCCCCTGCATCTCCAAGATACGGCCTCCCTTTTGGGCAGAGGCACATTCTGCATTCAACACTGACCCTCTAAGTTGGAAACGTGCAGATCTGGCAGGCCCAATCAATGAACATGACAATGAGTTCACTGTACTCCAATGGCCTCCACAGTCACCAGATCTCAATCCAATAGAGCACCTTTGGGATGTGGTGGAACGGGAGAATCGCATCATGGATGTGCAGACGACAAATCTGCAGCAACTGCGTGATGCTATCATGTCAACGGAGGGATGTTTCCAGCACCTTGATGAATCTATGGCACAAAGAATTAAGGCAGTTCTGAAAGCAAAAGGGGGGAATTTTGAGTGAGTTTAAGACTTAACTTTAGCGCGAGACCGTGGTTCAATTCCCCAACTGATCAATTAAAACTTGGTTGTATGTCTTTGAACCAAAAGAAAAGTTGATCATCGAAGCGTGTGTAGTTTCCGTAGTGTAGTGGTCATCACGTTCGCCTCACACGCGAACCAGTACTAGCAAGGTGTACCTAATAAAGTGGCCAGTGAGTGTATAACTGTGGTTTGCAATTATCAAAGGTCCTCATGAAGTGTTAATGTAATTGTCCTTTTCATGAATTCATGAATTGAACCCTGGCCTCCCGCATGGCAGGCGAGAATTCTATCACTGAACCACCAATGCTTACATGTCAGCCGAATTTGGCCTTGAAGAATGGATATTTACATATATCGGTGGTTTCCAACGGCCGTAAAGAAGTGTTCATGCATTGGCCGGGAATCGAACCCGGGCCTCCCGCGTGGCAGGCGAGAATTCTACCACTGAACCACCAATGCTTAGATGTCAGCAAGGAGAGAGAATGAATGGGGAATTTTGAGTGAGTTTAAGACTTAACTTTAGCGCGAGACCGTGGTTCAATTCCCCAACTGATCAATTAAAACTTGGTTGTATGTCTTTGAACCAAAAGAAAAGTTGATCATCGAAGAGTGTGTAGTTTCCGTAGTGTAGTGGTCATCACGTTCGCCTCACACGCGAAAGGTCCCCGGTTCGAAACCGGGCGGAAACACATTTATTCTCACCATTCCAGGACCATGGCGCTTTCTCTCTGTAGCCGTAACATTATTGTCGTGAGATAATTGTGTAAAATGAAAACTGTCAATAACTAGTTCACAAAACATAGCTAGTTTGGCTTGAAACACCAGGTGAGCAAAGGATTTAGGCAAAAAGTGTTTGTGCACAGGCTGGGAATCGAGCCCAGGCCTTCCAAACCACCTCTTCTGCCCATGTTGGTAATCGAACCCAGGCCTCCCATACCACCTCCTCGTTAGTATAGTGGTCAGTATCCCTGCCTGTCACGTGGGAAACCGGGGTTCATTTCCCAGATGGGGAGAGCTACTTATTTCTTGCAGCTCTAATTCAAGCAAAGCAGTCCAAAGGTAGTGAAACGTAGTTGTTAGCTAAATATGTAGCACAAAAAGACCTTCTAACTTGGAAACGTGCAGATCTGGCGGTCCCGTTGGCACCCTTCGATAGCTCAGTTGTTTTAGCGGAGGACTGTAGGTTCTATAGCAGTAATCCTTAGGTCGCTGGTTCAAATCCGGCTCGAAGGAGGAGCCTTTCTTCTTTTTTCTTTTTTTTTGAGTTTTAACAAGGTGTCGTTCAAGGACTCCAGCGAACGAGGGTTGTGTCTCCACAAAATTCGTTCCCTGACCGGGAATCGAACCCGGGCCGCGGCGGTGAGAGCGCCGAATCCTAACCACTAGACTACCAGGGAGAGACTGTTGCCCTGCATCTGTGATGAGGTGTCCTTGTCTAAACAGTCTTCCAAGTGTCCTGACTCAGCACAGCCATGACGGTCAACAACGTCCTCTACCATGCTGTCGCTATGTGTTCCAAAAATCCCTGCAGTTGCCCATTGGGGATGTAGCTCAGTGGTAGAGCGCATGCTTTGCATGTATGAGGTCCAGGGTTCAATCCCCTGCATCTCCAAGATACGGCCTCCCTTTTGGGCAGAGGCACATTCTGCATTCAACACTGACCCTCTAAGTTGGAAACGTGCAGATCTGGCAGGCCCAATCAATGAACATGACAATGAGTTCACTGTACTCCAATGGCCTCCACAGTCACCAGATCTCAATCCAATAGAGCACCTTTGGGATGTGGTGGAACGGGAGAATCGCATCATGGATGTGCAGACGACAAATCTGCAGCAACTGCGTGATGCTATCATGTCAACGGAGGGATGTTTCCAGCACCTTGATGAATCTATGGCACAAAGAATTAAGGCAGTTCTGAAAGCAAAAGGGGGGAATTTTGAGTGAGTTTAAGACTTAACTTTAGCGCGAGACCGTGGTTCAATTCCCCAACTGATCAATTAAAACTTGGTTGTATGTCTTTGAACCAAAAGAAAAGTTGATCATCAAAGTGTGTGTAGTTTCCGTAGTGTAGTGGTCATCACGTTCGCCTCACACGCGAAAGGTCCCCGGTTCGAAACCGGGCGGAAACACATTTATTCTCACCATTCCAGGACCATGGCGCTTTCTCTCTGTAGCCGTAACATTATTGTCGTGAGATAATTGTGTAAAATGAAAACTGTCAATAACTAGTTCACAAAACATAGCTAGTTTGGCTTGAAACACCAGGTGAGCAAAGGATTTAGGCAAAAAGTGTTTGTGCACAGGCTGGGAATCGAGCCCAGGCCTTCCAAACCACCTCTTCTGCCCATGTTGGTAATCGAACCCAGGCCTCCCATACCACCTCCTCGTTAGTATAGTGGTCAGTATCCCTGCCTGTCACGTGGGAAACCGGGGTTCATTTCCCAGATGGGGAGAGCTACTTATTTCTTGCAGCTCTAATTCAAGCAAAGCAGTCCAAAGGTAGTGAAACGTAGTTGTTAGCTAAATATGTAGCACAAAAAGACCTTCTAACTTGGAAACGTGCAGATCTGGCGGTCCCGTTGGCACCCTTCGATAGCTCAGTTGGTTTAGCGGAGGACTGTAGGTTCTATAGCAGTAATCCTTAGGTCGCTGGTTCAAATCCGGCTCGAAGGAGGAGCCTTTCTTCTTTTTTCTTTTTTTTTGAGTTTTAACAAGGTGTCGTTCAAGGACTCCAGCGAACGAGGGTTGTGTCTCCACAAAATTCGTTCCCTGACCGGGAATCGAACCCGGGCCGCGGCGGTGAGAGCGCCGAATCCTAACCACTAGACTACCAGGGAGAGACTGTTGCCCTGCATCTGTGATGAGGTGTCCTTGTCTAAACAGTCTTCCAAGTGTCCTGACTCAGCACAGCCATGACGGTCAACAACGTCCTCTACCATGCTGTCGCTATGTGTTCCAAAAATCCCTGCAGTTGCCCATTGGGGATGTAGCTCAGTGGTAGAGCGCATGCTTTGCATGTATGAGGTCCAGGGTTCAATCCCCTGCATCTCCAAGATACGGCCTCCCTTTTGGGCAGAGGCACATTCTGCATTCAACACTGACCCTCTAAGTTGGAAACGTGCAGATCTGGCAGGCCCAATCAATGAACATGACAATGAGTTCACTGTACTCCAATGGCCTCCACAGTCACCAGATCTCAATCCAATAGAGCACCTTTGGGATGTGGTGGAACGGGAGAATCGCATCATGGATGTGCAGACGACAAATCTGCAGCAACTGCGTGATGCTATCATGTCAACGGAGGGATGTTTCCAGCACCTTGATGAATCTATGGCACAAAGAATTAAGGCAGTTCTGAAAGCAAAAGGGGGGAATTTTGAGTGAGTTTAAGACTTAACTTTAGCGCGAGACCGTGGTTCAATTCCCCAACTGATCAATTAAAACTTGGTTGTATGTCTTTGAACCAAAAGAAAAGTTGATCATCAAAGTGTGTGTAGTTTCCGTAGTGTAGTGGTCATCACGTTCGCCTCACACGCGAAAGGTCCCCGGTTCGAAACCGTGCGGAAACACATTTATTCTCACCATTCCAGGACCATGGCGCTTTCTCTCTGTAGCCGTAACATTATTGTCGTGAGATAATTGTGTAAAATGAAAACTGTCAATAACCAGTTCACAAAACATAGCTAGTTTGGCTTGAAACACCAGGTGAGCAAAGGATTTAGGCAAAAAGTGTTTGTGCACAGGCTGGGAATCGAGCCCAGGCCTTCCAAACCACCTCTTCTGCCCATGTTGGTAATCGAACCCAGGCCTCCCATACCACCTCCTCGTTAGTATAGTGGTCAGTATCCCTGCCTGTCACGTGGGAAACCGGGGTTCATTTCCCAGATGGGGAGAGCTACTTATTTCTTGCAGCTCTAATTCAAGCAAAGCAGTCCAAAGGTAGTGAAACGTAGTTGTTAGCTAAATATGTAGCACAAAAAGACCTTCTAACTTGGAAACGTGCAGATCTGGCGGTCCCGTTGGCACCCTTCGATAGCTCAGTTGGTAGAGCGGAGGACTGTAGGTTCTATAGCAGTAATCCTTAGGTCGCTGGTTCAAATCCGGCTCGAAGGAGGAGCCTTTCTTCTTTTTTCTTTTTTTTTGAGTTTTAACAAGGTGTCGTTCAAGGACTCCAGCGAACGAGGGTTGTGTCTCCACAAAATTCGTTCCCTGACCGGGAATCGAACCCGGGCCGCGGCGGTGAGAGCGCCGAATCCTAACCACTAGACTACCAGGGAGAGACTGTTGCCCTGCATCTGTGATGAGGTGTCCTTGTCTAAACAGTCTTCCAAGTGTCCTGACTCAGCACAGCCATGACGGTCAACAACGTCCTCTACCATGCTGTCGCTATGTGTTCCAAAAATCCCTGCAGTTGCCCATTGGGGATGTAGCTCAGTGGTAGAGCGCATGCTTTGCATGTATGAGGTCCAGGGTTCAATCCCCTGCATCTCCAAGATACGGCCTCCCTTTTGGGCAGAGGCACATTCTGCATTCAACACTGACCCTCTAAGTTGGAAACGTGCAGATCTGGCAGGCCCAATCAATGAACATGACAATGAGTTCACTGTACTCCAATGGCCTCCACAGTCACCAGATCTCAATCCAATAGAGCACCTTTGGGATGTGGTGGAACGGGAGAATCGCATCATGGATGTGCAGACGACAAATCTGCAGCAACTGCGTGATGCTATCATGTCAACGGAGGGATGTTTCCAGCACCTTGATGAATCTATGGCACAAAGAATTAAGGCAGTTCTGAAAGCAAAAGGGGGGAATTTTGAGTGAGTTTAAGACTTAACTTTAGCGCGAGACCGTGGTTCAATTCCCCAACTGATCAATTAAAACTTGGTTGTATGTCTTTGAACCAAAAGAAAAGTTGATCATCGAAGCGTGTGTAGTTTCCGTAGTGTAGTGGTCATCACGTTCGCCTCACACGCGAACCAGTACTAGCAAGGTGTACCTAATAAAGTGGCCAGTGAGTGTATAACTGTGGTTTGCAATTATCAAAGGTCCTCATGAAGTGTTAATGTAATTGTCCTTTTCATGAATTCATGAATTGAACCCTGGCTTCCCGCATGGCAGGCGAGAATTCTATCACTGAACCACCAATGCTTACATGTCAGCCGAATTTGGCCTTGAAGAATGGATATTTACATATATCGGTGGTTTCCAACGGCCGTAAAGAAGTGTTCATGCATTGGCCGGGAATCGAACCCGGGCCTCCCGCGTGGCAGGCGAGAATTCTACCACTGAACCACCAATGCTTAGATGTCAGCAAGGAGAGAGAATGAATGGGGAATTTTGAGTGACTTTAAGACTTAACTTTAGCGCGAGACCGTGGTTCAATTCCCCAACTGATCAATTAAAACTTGGTTGTATGTCTTTGAACCAAAAGAAAAGTTGATCATCGAAGCGTGTGTAGTGTAGTGGTCATCACGTTCGCCTCACACGCGAAAGGTCCCCGGTTCGAAACCGGGCGGAAACTCATTTATTCTCACCATTCCAGGACCATGGCGCTTTCTCTCTGTAGCCGTAACATTATTGTCGTGAGATAATTGTGTAAAATGAAAACTGTCAATAACCAGTTCACAAAACATAGCTAGTTTGGCTTGAAACACCAGGTGAGCAAAGGATTTAGGCAAAAAGTGTTTGTGCACAGGCTGGGAATCGAGCCCAGGCCTTCCAAACCACCTCTTCTGCCCATGTTGGTAATCGAACCCAGGCCTCCCATACCACCTCCTCGTTAGTATAGTGGTCAGTATCCCTGCCTGTCACGTGGGAAACCGGGGTTCATTTCCCAGATGGGGAGAGCTACTTATTTCTTGCAGCTCTAATTCAAGCAAAGCAGTCCAAAGGTAGTGAAACGTAGTTGTTAGCTAAATATGTAGCACAAAAAGACCTTCTAACTTGGAAACGTGCAGATCTGGCGGTCCCGTTGGCACCCTTCGATAGCTCAGTTGGTAGAGCGGAGGACTGTAGGTTCTATAGCAGTAATCCTTAGGTCGCTGGTTCAAATCCGGCTCGAAGGAGGAGCCTTCTTTCTTTTTTTTTGAGTTTTAACAAGGTGTCGTTCAAGGAATCCAGCAAACGAGGGTTGTGTCTCCACAAAATTCTTTCCCTGACCGGGAATCGAACCCGGGCCGCGGCGGTGAGAGCGCCGAATCCTAACCACTAGACCACCAGGGAGAGACTGTTGCCCTGCATCTGTGATGAGGTGTCCTTGTCTAAACAGTCTTCCAAGTGTCCTGACTCAGCACAGCCATGACGGTCAACAACGTCCTCTACCATGCTGTCGCTATGTGTTCCAAAAATCCCTGCAGTTGCCCATTGGGGATGTAGCTCAGTGGTAGAGCGCATGCTTTGCATGTATGAGGTCCAGGGTTCAATCCCCTGCATCTCCAAGATACGGCCTCCCTTTTGGGCAGAGGCACATTCTGCATTCAACACTGACCCTCTAAGTTGGAAACGTGCAGATCTGGCAGGCCCAATCAATGAACATGACAATGAGTTCACTGTACTCCAATGGCCTCCACAGTCACCAGATCTCAATCCAATAGAGCACCTTTGGGATGTGGTGGAACGGGAGAATCGCATCATGGATGTGCAGACGACAAATCTGCAGCAACTGCGTGATGCTATCATGTCAACGGAGGGATGTTTCCAGCACCTTGATGAATCTATGGCACAAAGAATTAAGGCAGTTCTGAAAGCAAAAGGGGGGAATTTTGAGTGAGTTTAAGACTTAACTTTAGCGCGAGACCGTGGTTCAATTCCCCAACTGATCAATTAAAACTTGGTTGTATGTCTTTGAACCAAAAGAAAAGTTGATCATCGAAGCGTGTGTAGTTTCCGTAGTGTAGTGGTCATCACGTTCGCCTCACACGCGAACCAGTACTAGCAAGGTGTACCTAATAAAGTGGCCAGTGAGTGTATAACTGTGGTTTGCAATTATCAAAGGTCCTCATGAAGTGTTAATGTAATTGTCCTTTTCATGAATTCATGAATTGAACCCTGGCCTCCCGCATGGCAGGCGAGAATTCTATCACTGAACCACCAATGCTTACATGTCAGCCGAATTTGGCCTTGAAGAATGGATATTTACATATATCGGTGGTTTCCAACGGCCGTAAAGAAGTGTTCATGCATTGGCCGGGAATCGAACCCGGGCCTCCCGCGTGGCAGGCGAGAATTCTACCACTGAACCACCAATGCTTAGATGTCAGCAAGGAGAGAGAATGAATGGGGAATTTTGAGTGAGTTTAAGACTTAACTTTAGCGCGAAACCGTGGTTCAATTCCCCAACTGATCAATTAAAACTTGGTTGTATGTCTTTGAACCAAAAGAAAAGTTGATCATCGAAGCGTGTGTAGTTTCCGTAGTGTAGTGGTCATCACGTTCGCCTCACACGCGAAAGGTCCCCGGTTCGAAACCGGGAGGAAACACATTTATTCTCACCATTCCAGGACCATGGCGCTTTCTCTCTGTAGCCGTAACATTATTGTCGTGAGATAATTGTGTAAAATGAAAACTGTCAATAACCAGTTCACAAAACATAGCTAGTTTGGCTTGAAACACCAGGTGAGCAAAGGATTTAGGCAAAAAGTGTTTGTGCACAGGCTGGGAATCGAGCCCAGGCCTTCCAAACCACCTCTTCTGCCCATGTTGGTAATCGAACCCAGGCCTCCCATACCACCTCCTCGTTAGTATAGTGGTCAGTATCCCTGCCTGTCACGTGGGAAACCGGGGTTCATTTCCCAGATGGGGAGAGCTACTTATTTCTTGCAGCTCTAATTCAAGCAAAGCAGTCCAAAGGTAGTGAAACGTAGTTGTTAGCTAAATATGTAGCACAAAAAGACCTTCTAACTTGGAAACGTGCAGATCTGGCGGTCCCGTTGGCACCCTTCGATAGCTCAGTTGGTAGAGCGGAGGACTGTAGGTTCTATAGCAGTAATCCTTAGGTCGCTGGTTCAAATCCGGCTCGAAGGAGGAGCCTTTCTTCTTTTTTCTTTTTTTTTGAGTTTTAACAAGGTGTCGTTCAAGGACTCCAGCGAACGAGGGTTGTGTCTCCACAAAATTCGTTCCCTGACCGGGAATCGAACCCGGGCCGCGGCGGTGAGAGCGCCGAATCCTAACCACTAGACTACCAGGGAGAGACTGTTGCCCTGCATCTGTGATGAGGTGTCCTTGTCTAAACAGTCTTCCAAGTGTCCTGACTCAGCACAGCCATGACGGTCAACAACGTCCTCTACCATGCTGTCGCTATGTGTTCCAAAAATCCCTGCAGTTGCCCATCGGGGATGTAGCTCAGTGGTAGAGCGCATGCTTTGCATGTATGAGGTCCAGGGTTCAATCCCCTGCATCTCCAAGATACGGCCTCCCTTTTGGGCAGAGGCACATTCTGCATTCAACACTGACCCTCTAAGTTGGAAACGTGCAGATCTGGCAGGCCCAATCAATGAACATGACAATGAGTTCACTGTACTCCAATGGCCTCCACAGTCACCAGATCTCAATCCAATAGAGCACCTTTGGGATGTGGTGGAACGGGAGAATCGCATCATGGATGTGCAGACGACAAATCTGCAGCAACTGCGTGATGCTATCATGTCAACGGAGGGATGTTTCCAGCACCTTGATGAATCTATGGCACAAAGAATTAAGGCAGTTCTGAAAGCAAAAGGGGGGAATTTTGAGTGAGTTTAAGACTTAACTTTAGCGCGAGACCGTGGTTCAATTCCCCAACTGATCAATTAAAACTTGGTTGTATGTCTTTGAACCAAAAGAAAAGTTGATCATCGAAGCGTGTGTAGTTTCCGTAGTGTAGTGGTCATCACGTTCGCCTCACACGCGAAAGGTCCCCGGTTCGAAACCGTGCGGAAACACATTTATTCTCACCATTCCAGGACCATGGCGCTTTCTCTCTGTAGCCGTAACATTATTGTCGTGAGATAATTGTGTAAAATGAAAACTGTCAATAACCAGTTCACAAAACATAGCTAGTTTGGCTTGAAACACCAGGTGAGCAAAGGATTTAGGCAAAAAGTGTTTGTGCACAGGCTGGGAATCGAGCCCAGGCCTTCCAAACCACCTCTTCTGCCCATGTTGGTAATCGAACCCAGGCCTCCCATACCACCTCCTCGTTAGTATAGTGGTCAGTATCCCTGCCTGTCACGTGGGAAACCGGGGTTCATTTCCCAGATGGGGAGAGCTACTTATTTCTTGCAGCTCTAATTCAAGCAAAGCAGTCCAAAGGTAGTGAAACGTAGTTGTTAGCTAAATATGTAGCACAAAAAGACCTTCTAACTTGGAAACGTGCAGATCTGGCGGTCCCGTTGGCACCCTTCGATAGCTCAGTTGGTAGAGCGGAGGACTGTAGGTTCTATAGCAGTAATCCTTAGGTCGCTGGTTCAAATCCGGCTCGAAGGAGGAGCCTTTCTTCTTTTTTCTTTTTTTTTGAGTTTTAACAAGGTGTCGTTCAAGGACTCCAGCGAACGAGGGTTGTGTCTCCACAAAATTCGTTCCCTGACCGGGAATCGAACCCGGGCCGCGGCGGTGAGAGCGCCGAATCCTAACCACTAGACTACCAGGGAGAGACTGTTGCCCTGCATCTGTGATGAGGTGTCCTTGTCTAAACAGTCTTCCAAGTGTCCTGACTCAGCACAGCCATGACGGTCAACAACGTCCTCTACCATGCTGTCGCTATGTGTTCCAAAAATCCCTGCAGTTGCCCATTGGGGATGTAGCTCAGTGGTAGAGCGCATGCTTTGCATGTATGAGGTCCAGGGTTCAATCCCCTGCATCTCCAAGATACGGCCTCCCTTTTGGGCAGAGGCACATTCTGCATTCAACACTGACCCTCTAAGTTGGAAACGTGCAGATCTGGCAGGCCCAATCAATGAACATGACAATGAGTTCACTGTACTCCAATGGCCTCCACAGTCACCAGATCTCAATCCAATAGAGCACCTTTGGGATGTGGTGGAACGGGAGAATCGCATCATGGATGTGCAGACGACAAATCTGCAGCAACTGCGTGATGCTATCATGTCAACGGAGGGATGTTTCCAGCACCTTGATGAATCTATGGCACAAAGAATTAAGGCAGTTCTGAAAGCAAAAGGGGGGAATTTTGAGTGAGTTTAAGACTTAACTTTAGCGCGAGACCGTGGTTCAATTCCCCAACTGATCAATTAAAACTTGGTTGTATGTCTTTGAACCAAAAGAAAAGTTGATCATCAAAGTGTGTGTAGTTTCCGTAGTGTAGTGGTCATCACGTTCGCCTCACACGCGAAAGGTCCCCGGTTCGAAACCGTGCGGAAACACATTTATTCTCACCATTCCAGGACCATGGCGCTTTCTCTCTGTAGCCGTAACATTATTGTCGTGAGATAATTGTGTAAAATGAAAACTGTCAATAACCAGTTCACAAAACATAGCTAGTTTGGCTTGAAACACCAGGTGAGCAAAGGATTTAGGCAAAAAGTGTTTGTGCACAGGCTGGGAATCGAGCCCAGGCCTTCCAAACCACCTCTTCTGCCCATGTTGGTAATCGAACCCAGGCCTCCCATACCACCTCCTCGTTAGTATAGTGGTCAGTATCCCTGCCTGTCACGTGGGAAACCGGGGTTCATTTCCCAGATGGGGAGAGCTACTTATTTCTTGCAGCTCTAATTCAAGCAAAGCAGTCCAAAGGTAGTGAAACGTAGTTGTTAGCTAAATATGTAGCACAAAAAGACCTTCTAACTTGGAAACGTGCAGATCTGGCGGTCCCGTTGGCACCCTTCGATAGCTCAGTTGGTAGAGCGGAGGACTGTAGGTTCTATAGCAGTAATCCTTAGGTCGCTGGTTCAAATCCGGCTCGAAGGAGGAGCCTTTCTTCTTTTTTCTTTTTTTTTGAGTTTTAACAAGGTGTCGTTCAAGGACTCCAGCGAACGAGGGTTGTGTCTCCACAAATTTCGTTCCCTGACCGGGAATCGAACCCGGGCCGCGGCGGTGAGAGCGCCGAATCCTAACCACTAGACTACCAGGGAGAGACTGTTGCCCTGCATCTGTGATGAGGTGTCCTTGTCTAAACAGTCTTCCAAGTGTCCTGACTCAGCACAGCCATGACGGTCAACAACGTCCTCTACCATGCTGTCGCTATGTGTTCCAAAAATCCCTGCAGTTGCCCATTGGGGATGTAGCTCAGTGGTAGAGCGCATGCTTTGCATGTATGAGGTCCAGGGTTCAATCCCCTGCATCTCCAAGATACGGCCTCCCTTTTGGGCAGAGGCACATTCTGCATTCAACACTGACCCTCTAAGTTGGAAACGTGCAGATCTGGCAGGCCCAATCAATGAACATGACAATGAGTTCACTGTACTCCAATGGCCTCCACAGTCACCAGATCTCAATCCAATAGAGCACCTTTGGGATGTGGTGGAACGGGAGAATCGCATCATGGATGTGCAGACGACAAATCTGCAGCAACTGCGTGATGCTATCATGTCAACGGAGGGATGTTTCCAGCACCTTGATGAATCTATGGCACAAAGAATTAAGGCAGTTCTGAAAGCAAAAGGGGGGAATTTTGAGTGAGTTTAAGACTTAACTTTAGCGCGAGACCGTGGTTCAATTCCCCAACTGATCAATTAAAACTTGGTTGTATGTCTTTGAACCAAAAGAAAAGTTGATCATCAAAGTGTGTGTAGTTTCCGTAGTGTAGTGGTCATCACGTTCGCCTCACACGCGAAAGGTCCCCGGTTCGAAACCGTGCGGAAACACATTTATTCTCACCATTCCAGGACCATGGCGCTTTCTCTCTGTAGCCGTAACATTATTGTCGTGAGATAATTGTGTAAAATGAAAACTGTCAATAACCAGTTCACAAAACATAGCTAGTTTGGCTTGAAACACCAGGTGAGCAAAGGATTTAGGCAAAAAGTGTTTGTGCACAGGCTGGGAATCGAGCCCAGGCCTTCCAAACCACCTCTTCTGCCCATGTTGGTAATCGAACCCAGGCCTCCCATACCACCTCCTCGTTAGTATAGTGGTCAGTATCCCTGCCTGTCACGTGGGAAACCGGGGTTCATTTCCCAGATGGGGAGAGCTACTTATTTCTTGCAGCTCTAATTCAAGCAAAGCAGTCCAAAGGTAGTGAAACGTAGTTGTTAGCTAAATATGTAGCACAAAAAGACCTTCTAACTTGGAAACGTGCAGATCTGGCGGTCCCGTTGGCACCCTTCGATAGCTCAGTTGGTAGAGCGGAGGACTGTAGGTTCTATAGCAGTAATCCTTAGGTCGCTGGTTCAAATCCGGCTCGAAGGAGGAGCCTTTCTTCTTTTTTCTTTTTTTTTGAGTTTTAACAAGGTGTCGTTCAAGGACTCCAGCGAACGAGGGTTGTGTCTCCACAAAATTCGTTCCCTGACCGGGAATCGAACCCGGGCCGCGGCGGTGAGAGCGCCGAATCCTAACCACTAGACTACCAGGGAGAGACTGTTGCCCTGCATCTGTGATGAGGTGTCCTTGTCTAAACAGTCTTCCAAGTGTCCTGACTCAGCACAGCCATGACGGTCAACAACGTCCTCTACCATGCTGTCGCTATGTGTTCCAAAAATCCCTGCAGTTGCCCATCGGGGATGTAGCTCAGTGGTAGAGCGCATGCTTTGCATGTATGAGGTCCAGGGTTCAATCCCCTGCATCTCCAAGATACGGCCTCCCTTTTGGGCAGAGGCACATTCTGCATTCAACACTGACCCTCTAAGTTGGAAACGTGCAGATCTGGCAGGCCCAATCAATGAACATGACAATGAGTTCACTGTACTCCAATGGCCTCCACAGTCACCAGATCTCAATCCAATAGAGCACCTTTGGGATGTGGTGGAACGGGAGAATCGCATCATGGATGTGCAGACGACAAATCTGCAGCAACTGCGTGATGCTATCATGTCAACGGAGGGATGTTTCCAGCACCTTGATGAATCTATGGCACAAAGAATTAAGGCAGTTCTGAAAGCAAAAGGGGGGAATTTTGAGTGAGTTTAAGACTTAACTTTAGCGCGAGACCGTGGTTCAATTCCCCAACTGATCAATTAAAACTTGGTTGTATGTCTTTGAACCAAAAGAAAAGTTGATCATCGAAGCGTGTGTAGTTTCCGTAGTGTAGTGGTCATCACGTTCGCCTCACACGCGAAAGGTCCCCGGTTCGAAACCGTGCGGAAACACATTTATTCTCACCATTCCAGGACCATGGCGCTTTCTCTCTGTAGCCGTAACATTATTGTCGTGAGATAATTGTGTAAAATGAAAACTGTCAATAACCAGTTCACAAAACATAGCTAGTTTGGCTTGAAACACCAGGTGAGCAAAGGATTTAGGCAAAAAGTGTTTGTGCACAGGCTGGGAATCGAGCCCAGGCCTTCCAAACCACCTCTTCTGCCCATGTTGGTAATCGAACCCAGGCCTCCCATACCACCTCCTCGTTAGTATAGTGGTCAGTATCCCTGCCTGTCACGTGGGAAACCGGGGTTCATTTCCCAGATGGGGAGAGCTACTTATTTCTTGCAGCTCTAATTCAAGCAAAGCAGTCCAAAGGTAGTGAAACGTAGTTGTTAGCTAAATATGTAGCACAAAAAGACCTTCTAACTTGGAAACGTGCAGATCTGGCGGTCCCGTTGGCACCCTTCGATAGCTCAGTTGGTAGAGCGGAGGACTGTAGGTTCTATAGCAGTAATCCTTAGGTCGCTGGTTCAAATCCGGCTCGAAGGAGGAGCCTTTCTTCTTTTTTCTTTTTTTTTGAGTTTTAACAAGGTGTCGTTCAAGGACTCCAGCGAACGAGGGTTGTGTCTCCACAAAATTCGTTCCCTGACCGGGAATCGAACCCGGGCCGCGGCGGTGAGAGCGCCGAATCCTAACCACTAGACTACCAGGGAGAGACTGTTGCCCTGCATCTGTGATGAGGTGTCCTTGTCTAAACAGTCTTCCAAGTGTCCTGACTCAGCACAGCCATGACGGTCAACAACGTCCTCTACCATGCTGTCGCTATGTGTTCCAAAAATCCCTGCAGTTGCCCATTGGGGATGTAGCTCAGTGGTAGAGCGCATGCTTTGCATGTATGAGGTCCAGGGTTCAATCCCCTGCATCTCCAAGATACGGCCTCCCTTTTGGGCAGAGGCACATTCTGCATTCAACACTGACCCTCTAAGTTGGAAACGTGCAGATCTGGCAGGCCCAATCAATGAACATGACAATGAGTTCACTGTACTCCAATGGCCTCCACAGTCACCAGATCTCAATCCAATAGAGCACCTTTGGGATGTGGTGGAACGGGAGAATCGCATCATGGATGTGCAGACGACAAATCTGCAGCAACTGCGTGATGCTATCATGTCAACGGAGGGATGTTTCCAGCACCTTGATGAATCTATGGCACAAAGAATTAAGGCAGTTCTGAAAGCAAAAGGGGGGAATTTTGAGTGAGTTTAAGACTTAACTTTAGCGCGAGACCGTGGTTCAATTCCCCAACTGATCAATTAAAACTTGGTTGTATGTCTTTGAACCAAAAGAAAAGTTGATCATCAAAGTGTGTGTAGTTTCCGTAGTGTAGTGGTCATCACGTTCGCCTCACACGCGAAAGGTCCCCGGTTCGAAACCGTGCGGAAACACATTTATTCTCACCATTCCAGGACCATGGCGCTTTCTCTCTGTAGCCGTAACATTATTGTCGTGAGATAATTGTGTAAAATGAAAACTGTCAATAACCAGTTCACAAAACATAGCTAGTTTGGCTTGAAACACCAGGTGAGCAAAGGATTTAGGCAAAAAGTGTTTGTGCACAGGCTGGGAATCGAGCCCAGGCCTTCCAAACCACCTCTTCTGCCCATGTTGGTAATCGAACCCAGGCCTCCCATACCACCTCCTCGTTAGTATAGTGGTCAGTATCCCTGCCTGTCACGTGGGAAACCGGGGTTCATTTCCCAGATGGGGAGAGCTACTTATTTCTTGCAGCTCTAATTCAAGCAAAGCAGTCCAAAGGTAGTGAAACGTAGTTGTTAGCTAAATATGTAGCACAAAAAGACCTTCTAACTTGGAAACGTGCAGATCTGGCGGTCCCGTTGGCACCCTTCGATAGCTCAGTTGGTAGAGCGGAGGACTGTAGGTTCTATAGCAGTAATCCTTAGGTCGCTGGTTCAAATCCGGCTCGAAGGAGGAGCCTTTCTTCTTTTTTCTTTTTTTTTGAGTTTTAACAAGGTGTCGTTCAAGGACTCCAGCGAACGAGGGTTGTGTCTCCACAAATTTCGTTCCCTGACCGGGAATCGAACCCGGGCCGCGGCGGTGAGAGCGCCGAATCCTAACCACTAGACTACCAGGGAGAGACTGTTGCCCTGCATCTGTGATGAGGTGTCCTTGTCTAAACAGTCTTCCAAGTGTCCTGACTCAGCACAGCCATGACGGTCAACAACGTCCTCTACCATGCTGTCGCTATGTGTTCCAAAAATCCCTGCAGTTGCCCATTGGGGATGTAGCTCAGTGGTAGAGCGCATGCTTTGCATGTATGAGGTCCAGGGTTCAATCCCCTGCATCTCCAAGATACGGCCTCCCTTTTGGGCAGAGGCACATTCTGCATTCAACACTGACCCTCTAAGTTGGAAACGTGCAGATCTGGCAGGCCCAATCAATGAACATGACAATGAGTTCACTGTACTCCAATGGCCTCCACAGTCACCAGATCTCAATCCAATAGAGCACCTTTGGGATGTGGTGGAACGGGAGAATCGCATCATGGATGTGCAGACGACAAATCTGCAGCAACTGCGTGATGCTATCATGTCAACGGAGGGATGTTTCCAGCACCTTGATGAATCTATGGCACAAAGAATTAAGGCAGTTCTGAAAGCAAAAGGGGGGAATTTTGAGTGAGTTTAAGACTTAACTTTAGCGCGAGACCGTGGTTCAATTCCCCAACTGATCAATTAAAACTTGGTTGTATGTCTTTGAACCAAAAGAAAAGTTGATCATCAAAGTGTGTGTAGTTTCCGTAGTGTAGTGGTCATCACGTTCGCCTCACACGCGAAAGGTCCCCGGTTCGAAACCGTGCGGAAACACATTTATTCTCACCATTCCAGGACCATGGCGCTTTCTCTCTGTAGCCGTAACATTATTGTCGTGAGATAATTGTGTAAAATGAAAACTGTCAATAACCAGTTCACAAAACATAGCTAGTTTGGCTTGAAACACCAGGTGAGCAAAGGATTTAGGCAAAAAGTGTTTGTGCACAGGCTGGGAATCGAGCCCAGGCCTTCCAAACCACCTCTTCTGCCCATGTTGGTAATCGAACCCAGGCCTCCCATACCACCTCCTCGTTAGTATAGTGGTCAGTATCCCTGCCTGTCACGTGGGAAACCGGGGTTCATTTCCCAGATGGGGAGAGCTACTTATTTCTTGCAGCTCTAATTCAAGCAAAGCAGTCCAAAGGTAGTGAAACGTAGTTGTTAGCTAAATATGTAGCACAAAAAGACCTTCTAACTTGGAAACGTGCAGATCTGGCGGTCCCGTTGGCACCCTTCGATAGCTCAGTTGGTAGAGCGGAGGACTGTAGGTTCTATAGCAGTAATCCTTAGGTCGCTGGTTCAAATCCGGCTCGAAGGAGGAGCCTTTCTTCTTTTTTCTTTTTTTTTGAGTTTTAACAAGGTGTCGTTCAAGGACTCCAGCGAACGAGGGTTGTGTCTCCACAAAATTCGTTCCCTGACCGGGAATCGAACCCGGGCCGCGGCGGTGAGAGCGCCGAATCCTAACCACTAGACTACCAGGGAGAGACTGTTGCCCTGCATCTGTGATGAGGTGTCCTTGTCTAAACAGTCTTCCAAGTGTCCTGACTCAGCACAGCCATGACGGTCAACAACGTCCTCTACCATGCTGTCGCTATGTGTTCCAAAAATCCCTGCAGTTGCCCATCGGGGATGTAGCTCAGTGGTAGAGCGCATGCTTTGCATGTATGAGGTCCAGGGTTCAATCCCCTGCATCTCCAAGATACGGCCTCCCTTTTGGGCAGAGGCACATTCTGCATTCAACACTGACCCTCTAAGTTGGAAACGTGCAGATCTGGCAGGCCCAATCAATGAACATGACAATGAGTTCACTGTACTCCAATGGCCTCCACAGTCACCAGATCTCAATCCAATAGAGCACCTTTGGGATGTGGTGGAACGGGAGAATCGCATCATGGATGTGCAGACGACAAATCTGCAGCAACTGCGTGATGCTATCATGTCAACGGAGGGATGTTTCCAGCACCTTGATGAATCTATGGCACAAAGAATTAAGGCAGTTCTGAAAGCAAAAGGGGGGAATTTTGAGTGAGTTTAAGACTTAACTTTAGCGCGAGACCGTGGTTCAATTCCCCAACTGATCAATTAAAACTTGGTTGTATGTCTTTGAACCAAAAGAAAAGTTGATCATCGAAGCGTGTGTAGTTTCCGTAGTGTAGTGGTCATCACGTTCGCCTCACACGCGAACCAGTACTAGCAAGGTGTACCTAATAAAGTGGCCAGTGAGTGTATAACTGTGGTTTGCAATTATCAAAGGTCCTCATGAAGTGTTAATGTAATTGTCCTTTTCATGAATTCATGAATTGAACCCTGGCCTCCCGCATGGCAGGCGAGAATTCTATCACTGAACCACCAATGCTTACATGTCAGCCGAATTTGGCCTTGAAGAATGGATATTTACATATATCGGTGGTTTCCAACGGCCGTAAAGAAGTGTTCATGCATTGGCCGGGAATCGAACCCGGGCCTCCCGCGTGGCAGGCGAGAATTCTACCACTGAACCACCAATGCTTAGATGTCAGCAAGGAGAGAGAATGAATGGGGAATTTTGAGTGAGTTTAAGACTTAACTTTAGCGCGAGACCGTGGTTCAATTCCCCAACTGATCAATTAAAACTTGGTTGTATGTCTTTGAACCAAAAGAAAAGTTGATCATCGAAGAGTGTGTAGTTTCCGTAGTGTAGTGGTCATCACGTTCGCCTCACACGCGAAAGGTCCCCGGTTCGAAACCGGGCGGAAACACATTTATTCTCACCATTCCAGGACCATGGCGCTTTCTCTCTGTAGCCGTAACATTATTGTCGTGAGATAATTGTGTAAAATGAAAACTGTCAATAACTAGTTCACAAAACATAGCTAGTTTGGCTTGAAACACCAGGTGAGCAAAGGATTTAGGCAAAAAGTGTTTGTGTACAGGCTGGGAATCGAGCCCAGGACTTCCAAACCACCTCTTCTGCCCATGTTGGTAATCGAACCCAGGCCTCCCATACCACCTCCTCGTTAGTATAGTGGTCAGTATCCCTGCCTGTCACGTGGGAAACCGGGGTTCATTTCCCAGATGGGGAGAGCTACTTATTTCTTGCAGCTCTAATTCAAGCAAAGCAGTCCAAAGGTAGTGAAACGTAGTTGTTAGCTAAATATGTAGCACAAAAAGACCTTCTAACTTGGAAACGTGCAGATCTGGCGGTCCCGTTGGCACCCTTCGATAGCTCAGTTGGTTTAGCGGAGGACTGTAGGTTCTATAGCAGTAATCCTTAGGTCGCTGGTTCAAATCCGGCTCGAAGGAGGAGCCTTTCTTCTTTTTTCTTTTTTTTTGAGTTTTAACAAGGTGTCGTTCAAGGACTCCAGCGAACGAGGGTTGTGTCTCCACAAAATTCGTTCCCTGACCGGGAATCGAACCCGGGCCGCGGCGGTGAGAGCGCCGAATCCTAACCACTAGACTACCAGGGAGAGACTGTTGCCCTGCATCTGTGATGAGGTGTCCTTGTCTAAACAGTCTTCCAAGTGTCCTGACTCAGCACAGCCATGACGGTCAACAACGTCCTCTACCATGCTGTCGCTATGTGTTCCAAAAATCCCTGCAGTTGCCCATTGGGGATGTAGCTCAGTGGTAGAGCGCATGCTTTGCATGTATGAGGTCCAGGGTTCAATCCCCTGCATCTCCAAGATACGGCCTCCCTTTTGGGCAGAGGCACATTCTGCATTCAACACTGACCCTCTAAGTTGGAAACGTGCAGATCTGGCAGGCCCAATCAATGAACATGACAATGAGTTCACTGTACTCCAATGGCCTCCACAGTCACCAGATCTCAATCCAATAGAGCACCTTTGGGATGTGGTGGAACGGGAGAATCGCATCATGGATGTGCAGACGACAAATCTGCAGCAACTGCGTGATGCTATCATGTCAACGGAGGGATGTTTCCAGCACCTTGATGAATCTATGGCACAAAGAATTAAGGCAGTTCTGAAAGCAAAAGGGGGGAATTTTGAGTGAGTTTAAGACTTAACTTTAGCGCGAGACCGTGGTTCAATTCCCCAACTGATCAATTAAAACTTGGTTGTATGTCTTTGAACCAAAAGAAAAGTTGATCATCAAAGTGTGTGTAGTTTCCGTAGTGTAGTGGTCATCACGTTCGCCTCACACGCGAAAGGTCCCCGGTTCGAAACCGTGCGGAAACACATTTATTCTCACCATTCCAGGACCATGGCGCTTTCTCTCTGTAGCCGTAACATTATTGTCGTGAGATAATTGTGTAAAATGAAAACTGTCAATAACTAGTTCACAAAACATAGCTAGTTTGGCTTGAAACACCAGGTGAGCAAAGGATTTAGGCAAAAAGTGTTTGTGCACAGGCTGGGAATCGAGCCCAGGCCTTCCAAACCACCTCTTCTGCCCATGTTGGTAATCGAACCCAGGCCTCCCATACCACCTCCTCGTTAGTATAGTGGTCAGTATCCCTGCCTGTCACGTGGGAAACCGGGGTTCATTTCCCAGATGGGGAGAGCTACTTATTTCTTGCAGCTCTAATTCAAGCAAAGCAGTCCAAAGGTAGTGAAACGTAGTTGTTAGCTAAATATGTAGCACAAAAAGACCTTCTAACTTGGAAACGTGCAGATCTGGCGGTCCCGTTGGCACCCTTCGATAGCTCAGTTGGTTTAGCGGAGGACTGTAGGTTCTATAGCAGTAATCCTTAGGTCGCTGGTTCAAATCCGGCTCGAAGGAGGAGCCTTTCTTCTTTTTTCTTTTTTTTTGAGTTTTAACAAGGTGTCGTTCAAGGACTCCAGCGAACGAGGGTTGTGTCTCCACAAAATTCTTTCCCTGACCGGGAATCGAACCCGGGCCGCGGCGGTGAGAGCGCCGAATCCTAACCACTAGACTACCAGGGAGAGACTGTTGCCCTGCATCTGTGATGAGGTGTCCTTGTCTAAACAGTCTTCCAAGTGTCCTGACTCAGCACAGCCATGACGGTCAACAACGTCCTCTACCATGCTGTCGCTATGTGTTCCAAAAATCCCTGCAGTTGCCCATTGGGGATGTAGCTCAGTGGTAGAGCGCATGCTTTGCATGTATGAGGTCCAGGGTTCAATCCCCTGCATCTCCAAGATACGGCCTCCCTTTTGGGCAGAGGCACATTCTGCATTCAACACTGACCCTCTAAGTTGGAAACGTGCAGATCTGGCAGGCCCAATCAATGAACATGACAATGAGTTCACTGTACTCCAATGGCCTCCACAGTCACCAGATCTCAATCCAATAGAGCACCTTTGGGATGTGGTGGAACGGGAGAATCGCATCATGGATGTGCAGACGACAAATCTGCAGCAACTGCGTGATGCTATCATGTCAACGGAGGGATGTTTCCAGCACCTTGATGAATCTATGGCACAAAGAATTAAGGCAGTTCTGAAAGCAAAAGGGGGGAATTTTGAGTGAGTTTAAGACTTAACTTTAGCGCGAGACCGTGGTTCAATTCCCCAACTGATCAATTAAAACTTGGTTGTATGTCTTTGAACCAAAAGAAAAGTTGATCATCGAAGCGTGTGTAGTTTCCGTAGTGTAGTGGTCATCACGTTCGCCTCACACGCGAACCAGTACTAGCAAGGTGTACCTAATAAAGTGGCCAGTGAGTGTATAACTGTGGTTTGCAATTATCAAAGGTCCTCATGAAGTGTTAATGTAATTGTCCTTTTCATGAATTCATGAATTGAACCCTGGCCTCCCGCATGGCAGGCGAGAATTCTATCACTGAACCACCAATGCTTACATGTCAGCCGAATTTGGCCTTGAAGAATGGATATTTACATATATCGGTGGTTTCCAACGGCCGTAAAGAAGTGTTCATGCATTGGCCGGGAATCGAACCCGGGCCTCCCGCGTGGCAGGCGAGAATTCTACCACTGAACCACCAATGCTTAGATGTCAGCAAGGAGAGAGAATGAATGGGGAATTTTGAGTGAGTTTAAGACTTAACTTTAGCGCGAGACCGTGGTTCAATTCCCCAACTGATCAATTAAAACTTGGTTGTATGTCTTTGAACCAAAAGAAAAGTTGATCATCGAAGAGTGTGTAGTTTCCGTAGTGTAGTGGTCATCACGTTCGCCTCACACGCGAAAGGTCCCCGGTTCGAAACCGGGCGGAAACACATTTATTCTCACCATTCCAGGACCATGGCGCTTTCTCTCTGTAGCCGTAACATTATTGTCGTGAGATAATTGTGTAAAATGAAAACTGTCAATAACTAGTTCACAAAACATAGCTAGTTTGGCTTGAAACACCAGGTGAGCAAAGGATTTAGGCAAAAAGTGTTTGTGCACAGGCTGGGAATCGAGCCCAGGCCTTCCAAACCACCTCTTCTGCCCATGTTGGTAATCGAACCCAGGCCTCCCATACCACCTCCTCGTTAGTATAGTGGTCAGTATCCCTGCCTGTCACGTGGGAAACCGGGGTTCATTTCCCAGATGGGGAGAGCTACTTATTTCTTGCAGCTCTAATTCAAGCAAAGCAGTCCAAAGGTAGTGAAACGTAGTTGTTAGCTAAATATGTAGCACAAAAAGACCTTCTAACTTGGAAACGTGCAGATCTGGCGGTCCCGTTGGCACCCTTCGATAGCTCAGTTGGTTTAGCGGAGGACTGTAGGTTCTATAGCAGTAATCCTTAGGTCGCTGGTTCAAATCCGGCTCGAAGGAGGAGCCTTTCTTCTTTTTTCTTTTTTTTTGAGTTTTAACAAGGTGTCGTTCAAGGACTCCAGCGAACGAGGGTTGTGTCTCCACAAAATTCGTTCCCTGACCGGGAATCGAACCCGGGCCGCGGCGGTGAGAGCGCCGAATCCTAACCACTAGACTACCAGGGAGAGACTGTTGCCCTGCATCTGTGATGAGGTGTCCTTGTCTAAACAGTCTTCCAAGTGTCCTGACTCAGCACAGCCATGACGGTCAACAACGTCCTCTACCATGCTGTCGCTATGTGTTCCAAAAATCCCTGCAGTTGCCCATTGGGGATGTAGCTCAGTGGTAGAGCGCATGCTTTGCATGTATGAGGTCCAGGGTTCAATCCCCTGCATCTCCAAGATACGGCCTCCCTTTTGGGCAGAGGCACATTCTGCATTCAACACTGACCCTCTAAGTTGGAAACGTGCAGATCTGGCAGGCCCAATCAATGAACATGACAATGAGTTCACTGTACTCCAATGGCCTCCACAGTCACCAGATCTCAATCCAATAGAGCACCTTTGGGATGTGGTGGAACGGGAGAATCGCATCATGGATGTGCAGACGACAAATCTGCAGCAACTGCGTGATGCTATCATGTCAACGGAGGGATGTTTCCAGCACCTTGATGAATCTATGGCACAAAGAATTAAGGCAGTTCTGAAAGCAAAAGGGGGGAATTTTGAGTGAGTTTAAGACTTAACTTTAGCGCGAGACCGTGGTTCAATTCCCCAACTGATCAATTAAAACTTGGTTGTATGTCTTTGAACCAAAAGAAAAGTTGATCATCAAAGTGTGTGTAGTTTCCGTAGTGTAGTGGTCATCACGTTCGCCTCACACGCGAAAGGTCCCCGGTTCGAAACCGTGCGGAAACACATTTATTCTCACCATTCCAGGACCATGGCGCTTTCTCTCTGTAGCCGTAACATTATTGTCGTGAGATAATTGTGTAAAATGAAAACTGTCAATAACCAGTTCACAAAACATAGCTAGTTTGGCTTGAAACACCAGGTGAGCAAAGGATTTAGGCAAAAAGTGTTTGTGCACAGGCTGGGAATCGAGCCCAGGCCTTCCAAACCACCTCTTCTGCCCATGTTGGTAATCGAACCCAGGCCTCCCATACCACCTCCTCGTTAGTATAGTGGTCAGTATCCCTGCCTGTCACGTGGGAAACCGGGGTTCATTTCCCAGATGGGGAGAGCTACTTATTTCTTGCAGCTCTAATTCAAGCAAAGCAGTCCAAAGGTAGTGAAACGTAGTTGTTAGCTAAATATGTAGCACAAAAAGACCTTCTAACTTGGAAACGTGCAGATCTGGCGGTCCCGTTGGCACCCTTCGATAGCTCAGTTGGTTTAGCGGAGGACTGTAGGTTCTATAGCAGTAATCCTTAGGTCGCTGGTTCAAATCCGGCTCGAAGGAGGAGCCTTTCTTCTTTTTTCTTTTTTTTTGAGTTTTAACAAGGTGTCGTTCAAGGACTCCAGCGAACGAGGGTTGTGTCTCCACAAAATTCGTTCCCTGACCGGGAATCGAACCCGGGCCGCGGCGGTGAGAGCGCCGAATCCTAACCACTAGACTACCAGGGAGAGACTGTTGCCCTGCATCTGTGATGAGGTGTCCTTGTCTAAACAGTCTTCCAAGTGTCCTGACTCAGCACAGCCATGACGGTCAACAACGTCCTCTACCATGCTGTCGCTATGTGTTCCAAAAATCCCTGCAGTTGCCCATTGGGGATGTAGCTCAGTGGTAGAGCGCATGCTTTGCATGTATGAGGTCCAGGGTTCAATCCCCTGCATCTCCAAGATACGGCCTCCCTTTTGGGCAGAGGCACATTCTGCATTCAACACTGACCCTCTAAGTTGGAAACGTGCAGATCTGGCAGGCCCAATCAATGAACATGACAATGAGTTCACTGTACTCCAATGGCCTCCACAGTCACCAGATCTCAATCCAATAGAGCACCTTTGGGATGTGGTGGAACGGGAGAATCGCATCATGGATGTGCAGACGACAAATCTGCAGCAACTGCGTGATGCTATCATGTCAACGGAGGGATGTTTCCAGCACCTTGATGAATCTATGGCACAAAGAATTAAGGCAGTTCTGAAAGCAAAAGGGGGGAATTTTGAGTGAGTTTAAGACTTAACTTTAGCGCGAGACCGTGGTTCAATTCCCCAACTGATCAATTAAAACTTGGTTGTATGTCTTTGAACCAAAAGAAAAGTTGATCATCAAAGTGTGTGTAGTTTCCGTAGTGTAGTGGTCATCACGTTCGCCTCACACGCGAAAGGTCCCCGGTTCGAAACCGTGCGGAAACACATTTATTCTCACCATTCCAGGACCATGGCGCTTTCTCTCTGTAGCCGTAACATTATTGTCGTGAGATAATTGTGTAAAATGAAAACTGTCAATAACCAGTTCACAAAACATAGCTAGTTTGGCTTGAAACACCAGGTGAGCAAAGGATTTAGGCAAAAAGTGTTTGTGCACAGGCTGGGAATCGAGCCCAGGCCTTCCAAACCACCTCTTCTGCCCATGTTGGTAATCGAACCCAGGCCTCCCATACCACCTCCTCGTTAGTATAGTGGTCAGTATCCCTGCCTGTCACGTGGGAAACCGGGGTTCATTTCCCAGATGGGGAGAGCTACTTATTTCTTGCAGCTCTAATTCAAGCAAAGCAGTCCAAAGGTAGTGAAACGTAGTTGTTAGCTAAATATGTAGCACAAAAAGACCTTCTAACTTGGAAACGTGCAGATCTGGCGGTCCCGTTGGCACCCTTCGATAGCTCAGTTGGTAGAGCGGAGGACTGTAGGTTCTATAGCAGTAATCCTTAGGTCGCTGGTTCAAATCCGGCTCGAAGGAGGAGCCTTTCTTCTTTTTTCTTTTTTTTTGAGTTTTAACAAGGTGTCGTTCAAGGACTCCAGCGAACGAGGGTTGTGTCTCCACAAAATTCGTTCCCTGACCGGGAATCGAACCCGGGCCGCGGCGGTGAGAGCGCCGAATCCTAACCACTAGACTACCAGGGAGAGACTGTTGCCCTGCATCTGTGATGAGGTGTCCTTGTCTAAACAGTCTTCCAAGTGTCCTGACTCAGCACAGCCATGACGGTCAACAACGTCCTCTACCATGCTGTCGCTATGTGTTCCAAAAATCCCTGCAGTTGCCCATTGGGGATGTAGCTCAGTGGTAGAGCGCATGCTTTGCATGTATGAGGTCCAGGGTTCAATCCCCTGCATCTCCAAGATACGGCCTCCCTTTTGGGCAGAGGCACATTCTGCATTCAACACTGACCCTCTAAGTTGGAAACGTGCAGATCTGGCAGGCCCAATCAATGAACATGACAATGAGTTCACTGTACTCCAATGGCCTCCACAGTCACCAGATCTCAATCCAATAGAGCACCTTTGGGATGTGGTGGAACGGGAGAATCGCATCATGGATGTGCAGACGACAAATCTGCAGCAACTGCGTGATGCTATCATGTCAACGGAGGGATGTTTCCAGCACCTTGATGAATCTATGGCACAAAGAATTAAGGCAGTTCTGAAAGCAAAAGGGGGGAATTTTGAGTGAGTTTAAGACTTAACTTTAGCGCGAGACCGTGGTTCAATTCCCCAACTGATCAATTAAAACTTGGTTGTATGTCTTTGAACCAAAAGAAAAGTTGATCATCGAAGCGTGTGTAGTTTCCGTAGTGTAGTGGTCATCACGTTCGCCTCACACGCGAACCAGTACTAGCAAGGTGTACCTAATAAAGTGGCCAGTGAGTGTATAACTGTGGTTTGCAATTATCAAAGGTCCTCATGAAGTGTTAATGTAATTGTCCTTTTCATGAATTCATGAATTGAACCCTGGCTTCCCGCATGGCAGGCGAGAATTCTATCACTGAACCACCAATGCTTACATGTCAGCCGAATTTGGCCTTGAAGAATGGATATTTACATATATCGGTGGTTTCCAACGGCCGTAAAGAAGTGTTCATGCATTGGCCGGGAATCGAACCCGGGCCTCCCGCGTGGCAGGCGAGAATTCTACCACTGAACCACCAATGCTTAGATGTCAGCAAGGAGAGAGAATGAATGGGGAATTTTGAGTGAGTTTAAGACTTAACTTTAGCGCGAGACCGTGGTTCAATTCCCCAACTGATCAATTAAAACTTGGTTGTATGTCTTTGAACCAAAAGAAAAGTTGATCATCGAAGCGTGTGTAGTGTAGTGGTCATCACGTTCGCCTCACACGCGAAAGGTCCCCGGTTCGAAACCGGGCGGAAACTCATTTATTCTCACCATTCCAGGACCATGGCGCTTTCTCTCTGTAGCCGTAACATTATTGTCGTGAGATAATTGTGTAAAATGAAAACTGTCAATAACCAGTTCACAAAACATAGCTAGTTTGGCTTGAAACACCAGGTGAGCAAAGGATTTAGGCAAAAAGTGTTTGTGCACAGGCTGGGAATCGAGCCCAGGCCTTCCAAACCACCTCTTCTGCCCATGTTGGTAATCGAACCCAGGCCTCCCATACCACCTCCTCGTTAGTATAGTGGTCAGTATCCCTGCCTGTCACGTGGGAAACCGGGGTTCATTTCCCAGATGGGGAGAGCTACTTATTTCTTGCAGCTCTAATTCAAGCAAAGCAGTCCAAAGGTAGTGAAACGTAGTTGTTAGCTAAATATGTAGCACAAAAAGACCTTCTAACTTGGAAACGTGCAGATCTGGCGGTCCCGTTGGCACCCTTCGATAGCTCAGTTGGTAGAGCGGAGGACTGTAGGTTCTATAGCAGTAATCCTTAGGTCGCTGGTTCAAATCCGGCTCGAAGGAGGAGCCTTTCTTCTTTTTTCTTTTTTTTTGAGTTTTAACAAGGTGTCGTTCAAGGACTCCAGCGAACGAGGGTTGTGTCTCCACAAAATTCGTTCCCTGACCGGGAATCGAACCCGGGCCGCGGCGGTGAGAGCGCCGAATCCTAACCACTAGACTACCAGGGAGAGACTGTTGCCCTGCATCTGTGATGAGGTGTCCTTGTCTAAACAGTCTTCCAAGTGTCCTGACTCAGCACAGCCATGACGGTCAACAACGTCCTCTACCATGCTGTCGCTATGTGTTCCAAAAATCCCTGCAGTTGCCCATTGGGGATGTAGCTCAGTGGTAGAGCGCATGCTTTGCATGTATGAGGTCCAGGGTTCAATCCCCTGCATCTCCAAGATACGGCCCCCCTTTTGGGCAGAGGCACATTCTGCATTCAACACTGACCCTCTAAGTTGGAAACGTGCAGATCTGGCAGGCCCAATCAATGAACATGACAATGAGTTCACTGTACTCCAATGGCCTCCACAGTCACCAGATCTCAATCCAATAGAGCACCTTTGGGATGTGGTGGAACGGGAGAATCGCATCATGGATGTGCAGACGACAAATCTGCAGCAACTGCGTGATGCTATCATGTCAACGGAGGGATGTTTCCAGCACCTTGATGAATCTATGGCACAAAGAATTAAGGCAGTTCTGAAAGCAAAAGGGGGGAATTTTGAGTGAGTTTAAGACTTAACTTTAGCGCGAGACCGTGGTTCAATTCCCCAACTGATCAATTAAAACTTGGTTGTATGTCTTTGAACCAAAAGAAAAGTTGATCATCGAAGCGTGTGTAGTTTCCGTAGTGTAGTGGTCATCACGTTCGCCTCACACGCGAACCAGTACTAGCAAGGTGTACCTAATAAAGTGGCCAGTGAGTGTATAACTGTGGTTTGCAATTATCAAAGGTCCTCATGAAGTGTTAATGTAATTGTCCTTTTCATGAATTCATGAATTGAACCCTGGCCTCCCGCATGGCAGGCGAGAATTCTATCACTGAAACACCAATGCTTACATGTCAGCCGAATTTGGCCTTGAAGAATGGATATTTACATATATCGGTGGTTTCCAACGGCCGTAAAGAAGTGTTCATGCATTGGCCGGGAATCGAACCCGGGCCTCCCGCGTGGCAGGCGAGAATTCTACCACTGAACCACCAATGCTTAGATGTCAGCAAGGAGAGAGAATGAATGGGGAATTTTGAGTGAGTTTAAGACTTAACTTTAGCGCGAGACCGTGGTTCAATTCCCCAAATGATCAATTAAAACTTGGTTGTATGTCTTTGAACCAAAAGAAAAGTTGATCATCGAAGCGTGTGTAGTGTAGTGGTCATCACGTTCGCCTCACACGCGAAAGGTCCCTGGTTCGAAACCGGGCGGAAACACATTTATTCTCACCATTCCAGGACCATGGCGCTTTCTCTCTGTAGCCGTAACATTATTGTCGTGAGATAATTGTGTAAAATGAAAACTGTCAATAACCAGTTCACAAAACATAGCTAGTTTGGCTTGAAACACCAGGTGAGCAAAGGATTTAGGCAAAAAGTGTTTGTGCACAGGCTGGGAATCGAGCCCAGGCCTTCCAAACCACCTCTTCTGCCCATGTTGGTAATCGAACCCAGGCCTCCCATACCACCTCCTCGTTAGAATAGTGGTCAGTATCCCTGCCTGTCACGTGGGAAACCGGGGTTCATTTCCCAGATGGGGAGAGCTACTTATTTCTTGCAGCTCTAATTCAAGCAAAGCAGTCCAAAGGTAGTGAAACGTAGTTGTTAGCTAAATATGTAGCACAAAAAGACCTTCTAACTTGGAAACGTGCAGATCTGGCGGTCCCGTTGGCACCCTTCGATAGCTCAGTTGGTAGAGCGGAGGACTGTAGGTTCTATAGCAGTAATCCTTAGGTCGCTGGTTCAAATCCGGCTCGAAGGAGGAGCCTTCTTTCTTTTTTTTTGAGTTTTAACAAGGTGTCGTTCAAGGAATCCAGCAAACGAGGGTTGTGTCTCCACAAAATTCTTTCCCTGACCGGGAATCGAACCCGGGCCGCGGCGGTGAGAGCGCCGAATCCTAACCACTAGACCACCAGGGAGAGACTGTTGCCCTGCATCTGTGATGAGGAGTCCTTGTCTAAACAGTCTTCCAAGTGTCCTGACTCAGCACAGCCATGACGGTCAACAACGTCCTCTACCATGCTGTCGCTATGTGTTCCAAAAATCCCTGCAGTTGCCCATTGGGGATGTAGCTCAGTGGTAGAGCGCATGCTTTGCATGTATGAGGTCCAGGGTTCAATCCCCTGCATCTCCAAGATACGGCCTCCCTTTTGGGCAGAGGCACATTCTGCATTCAACACTGACCCTCTAAGTTGGAAACGTGCAGATCTGGCAGGCCCAATCAATGAACATGACAATGAGTTCACTGTACTCCAATGGCCTCCACAGTCACCAGATCTCAATCCAATAGAGCACCTTTGGGATGTGGTGGAACGGGAGAATCGCATCATGGATGTGCAGACGACAAATCTGCAGCAACTGCGTGATGCTATCATGTCAACGGAGGGATGTTTCCAGCACCTTGATGAATCTATGGCACAAAGAATTAAGGCAGTTCTGAAAGCAAAAGGGGGGAATTTTGAGTGAGTTTAAGACTTAACTTTAGCGCGAGACCGTGGTTCAATTCCCCAACTGATCAATTAAAACTTGGTTGTATGTCTTTGAACCAAAAGAAAAGTTGATCATCGAAGCGTGTGTAGTTTCCGTAGTGTAGTGGTCATCACGTTCGCCTCACACGCGAACCAGTACTAGCAAGGTGTACCTAATAAAGTGGCCAGTGAGTGTATAACTGTGGTTTGCAATTATCAAAGGTCCTCATGAAGTGTTAATGTAATTGTCCTTTTCATGAATTCATGAATTGAACCCTGGCCTCCCGCATGGCAGGCGAGAATTCTATCACTGAACCACCAATGCTTACATGTCAGCCGAATTTGGCCTTGAAGAATGGATATTTACATATATCGGTGGTTTCCAACGGCCGTAAAGAAGTGTTCATGCATTGGCCGGGAATCGAACCCGGGCCTCCCGCGTGGCAGGCGAGAATTCTACCACTGAACCACCAATGCTTAGATGTCAGCAAGGAGAGAGAATGAATGGGGAATTTTGAGTGAGTTTAAGACTTAACTTTAGCGCGAGACCGTGGTTCAATTCCCCAACTGATCAATTAAAACTTGGTTGTATGTCTTTGAACCAAAAGAAAAGTTGATCATCGAAGCGTGTGTAGTTTCCGTAGTGTAGTGGTCATCACGTTCGCCTCACACGCGAAAGGTCCCCGGTTCGAAACCGGGCGGAAACACATTTATTCTCACCATTCCAGGACCATGGCGCTTTCTCTCTGTAGCCGTAACATTATTGTCGTGAGATAATTGTGTAAAATGAAAACTGTCAATAACCAGTTCACAAAACATAGCTAGTTTGGCTTGAAACACCAGGTGAGCAAAGGATTTAGGCAAAAAGTGTTTGTGCACAGGATGGGAATCGAGCCCAGGCCTTCCAAACCACCTCTTCTGCCCATGTTGGTAATCGAACCCAGGCCTCCCATACCACCTCCTTGTTAGTATAGTGGTCAGTATCCCTGCCTGTCACGTGGGAAACCGGGGTTCATTTCCCAGATGGGGAGAGCTACTTATTTCTTGCAGCTCTAATTCAAGCAAAGCAGTCCAAAGGTAGTGAAACGTAGTTGTTAGCTAAATATGTAGCACAAAAAGACCTTCTAACTTGGAAACGTGCAGATCTGGCGGTCCCGTTGGCACCCTTCGATAGCTCAGTTGGTAGAGCGGAGGACTGTAGGTTCTATAGCAGTAATCCTTAGGTCGCTGGTTCAAATCCGGCTCGAAGGAGGAGCCTTTCTTCTTTTTTCTTTTTTTTTGAGTTTTAACAAGGTGTCGTTCAAGGACTCCAGCGAACGAGGGTTGTGTCTCCACAAAATTCGTTCCCTGACCGGGAATCGAACCCGGGCCGCAGCGGTGAGAGCGCCGAATCCTAACCACTAGACTACCAGGGAGAGACTGTTGCCCTGCATCTGTGATGAGGTGTCCTTGTCTAAACAGTCTTCCAAGTGTCCTGACTCAGCACAGCCATGACGGTCAACAACGTCCTCTACCATGCTGTCGCTATGTGTTCCAAAAATCCCTGCAGTTGCCCATTGGGGATGTAGCTCAGTGGTAGAGCGCATGCTTTGCATGTATGAGGTCCAGGGTTCAATCCCCTGCATCTCCAAGATACGGCCCCCCTTTTGGGCAGAGGCACATTCTGCATTCAACACTGACCCTCTAAGTTGGAAACGTGCAGATCTGGCAGGCCCAATCAATGAACATGACAATGAGTTCACTGTACTCCAATGGCCTCCACAGTCACCAGATCTCAATCCAATAGAGCACCTTTGGGATGTGGTGGAACGGGAGAATCGCATCATGGATGTGCAGACGACAAATCTGCAGCAACTGCGTGATGCTATCATGTCAACGGAGGGATGTTTCCAGCACCTTGATGAATCTATGGCACAAAGAATTAAGGCAGTTCTGAAAGCAAAAGGGGGGAATTTTGAGTGAGTTTAAGACTTAACTTTAGCGCGAGACCGTGGTTCAATTCCCCAACTGATCAATTAAAACTTGGTTGTATGTCTTTGAACCAAAAGAAAAGTTGATCATCGAAGCGTGTGTAGTTTCCGTAGTGTAGTGGTCATCACGTTCGCCTCACACGCGAACCAGTACTAGCAAGGTGTACCTAATAAAGTGGCCAGTGAGTGTATAACTGTGGTTTGCAATTATCAAAGGTCCTCATGAAGTGTTAATGTAATTGTCCTTTTCATGAATTCATGAATTGAACCCTGGCCTCCCGCATGGCAGGCGAGAATTCTATCACTGAACCACCAATGCTTACATGTCAGCCGAATTTGGCCTTGAAGAATGGATATTTACATATATCGGTGGTTTCCAACGGCCGTAAAGAAGTGTTCATGCATTGGCCGGGAATCGAACCCGGGCCTCCCGCGTGGCAGGCGAGAATTCTACCACTGAACCACCAATGCTTAGATGTCAGCAAGGAGAGAGAATGAATGGGGAATTTTGAGTGAGTTTAAGACTTAACTTTAGCGCGAAACCGTGGTTCAATTCCCCAACTGATCAATTAAAACTTGGTTGTATGTCTTTGAACCAAAAGAAAAGTTGATCATCGAAGCGTGTGTAGTTTCCGTAGTGTAGTGGTCATCACGTTCGCCTCACACGCGAAAGGTCCCCGGTTCGAAACCGGGCGGAAACACATTTATTCTCACCATTCCAGGACCATGGCGCTTTCTCTCTGTAGCCGTAACATTATTGTCGTGAGATAATTGTGTAAAATGAAAACGGTCAATAACCAGTTCACAAAACATAGCTAGTTTGGCTTGAAACACCAGGTGAGCAAAGGATTTAGGCAAAAAGTGTTTGTGCACAGGCTGGGAATCGAGCCCAGGCCTTCCAAACCACCTCTTCTGCCCATGTTGGTAATCGAACCCAGGCCTCCCATACCACCTCCTCGTTAGTATAGTGGTCAGTATCCCTGCCTGTCACGTGGGAAACCGGGGTTCATTTCCCAGATGGGGAGAGCTACTTATTTCTTGCAGCTCTAATTCAAGCAAAGCAGTCCAAAGGTAGTGAAACGTAGTTGTTAGCTAAATATGTAGCACAAAAAGACCTTCTAACTTGGAAACGTGCAGATCTGGCGGTCCCGTTGGCACCCTTCGATAGCTCAGTTGGTAGAGCGGAGGACTGTAGGTTCTATAGCAGTAATCCTTAGGTCGCTGGTTCAAATCCGGCTCGAAGGAGGAGCCTTTCTTCTTTTTTCTTTTTTTTTGAGTTTTAACAAGGTGTCGTTCAAGGACTCCAGCGAACGAGGGTTGTGTCTCCACAAAATTCGTTCCCTGACCGGGAATCGAACCCGGGCCGCGGCGGTGAGAGCGCCGAATCCTAACCACTAGACTACCAGGGAGAGACTGTTGCCCTGCATCTGTGATGAGGTGTCCTTGTCTAAACAGTCTTCCAAGTGTCCTGACTCAGCACAGCCATGACGGTCAACAACGTCCTCTACCATGCTGTCGCTATGTGTTCCAAAAATCCCTGCAGTTGACCATTGGGGATGTAGCTCAGTGGTAGAGCGCATGCTTTGCATGTATGAGGTCCAGGGTTCAATCCCCTGCATCTCCAAGATACGGCCTCCCTTTTGGGCAGAGGCACATTCTGCATTCAACACTGACCCTCTAAGTTGGAAACGTGCAGATCTGGCAGGCCCAATCAATGAACATGACAATGAGTTCACTGTACTCCAATGGCCTCCACAGTCACCAGATCTCAATCCAATAGAGCACCTTTGGGATGTGGTGGAACGGGAGAATCGCATCATGGATGTGCAGACGACAAATCTGCAGCAACTGCGTGATGCTATCATGTCAACGGAGGGATGTTTCCAGCACCTTGATGAATCTATGGCACAAAGAATTAAGGCAGTTCTGAAAGCAAAAGGGGGGAATTTTGAGTGAGTTTAAGACTTAACTTTAGCGCGAGACCGTGGTTCAATTCCCCAACTGATCAATTAAAACTTGGTTGTATGTCTTTGAACCAAAAGAAAAGTTGATCATCGAAGCGTGTGTAGTTTCCGTAGTGTAGTGGTCATCACGTTCGCCTCACACGCGAACCAGTACTAGCAAGGTGTACCTAATAAAGTGGCCAGTGAGTGTATAACTGTGGTTTGCAATTATCAAAGGTCCTCATGAAGTGTTAATGTAATTGTCCTTTTCATGAATTCATGAATTGAACCCTGGCCTCCCGCATGGCAGGCGAGAATTCTATCACTGAACCACCAATGCTTACATGTCAGCCGAATTTGGCCTTGAAGAATGGATATTTACATATATCGGTGGTTTCCAACGGCCGTAAAGAAGTGTTCATGCATTGGCCGGGAATCGAACCCGGGCCTCCCACGTGGCAGGCGAGAATTCTACCACTGAACCACCAATGCTTAGATGTCAGCAAGGAGAGAGAATGAATGGGGAATTTTGAGTGAGTTTAAGACTTAACTTTAGCGCGAGACCGTGGTTCAATTCCCCAACTGATCAATTAAAACTTGGTTGTATGTCTTTGAACCAAAAGAAAAGTTGATCATCGAAGCGTGTGTAGTTTCCGTAGTGTAGTGGTCATCACGTTCGCCTCACACGCGAAAGGTCCCCGGTTCGAAACCGGGCGGAAACACATTTATTCTCACCATTCCAGGACCATGGCGCTTTCTCTCTGTAGCCGTAACATTATTGTAGTGAGATAATTGTGTAAAATGAAAACTGTCAATAACCAGTTCACAAAACATAGCTAGTTTGGCTTGAAACACCAGGTGAGCAAAGGATTTAGGCAAAAAGTGTTTGTGCACAGGCTGGGAATTGAACCCAGGACTTCCAAACCACCTCCTCTGCCCATGTTGGTAATCGAACCCAGGCCTCCCATACCACCTCCTCGTTAGTATAGTGGTCAGTATCCCTGCCTGTCATGTGGGAAACCGGGGTTCATTTCCCTGACGGGGAGAGCTACTTGTTTCTTGCAGCTCTACTTCAAGCAAAGCAGTCCAAAGGTAGTGAAACGTAGTGAGTGGTTGTCCATCAGTCGTGTTCTTTGCGACAATGACCTTTCTGGTTGTCATTGTAGCTGTTTACACAACAAGGATGAACTGCCCCAAACCAGGTGATTGTCATGTATTGGGCCAGTTCTATTTCGGTCCCTTCACCTAGCTCCTATGTCTTCAGTGTTCACCAGGGCTCATATTCACAAAGCATCTTGAAGTAGGAAAGCTGATCTAGGATCAGTTTAGCCTTTTAGATCAGATTGAATAAGATTACATGGAAAGGTGGGGGACCTGATCCTAGATCAGCACTCTTACTCTGAGACACTTTGTGGATATGGGCTTTGTTGGAGTTGGAGCTAAAGTTAGCTCGTTAACTCCCTTTGATCGCTTCCGTAGTATATAACCCGAGTAGTTGAAAAGTGCATTTATTAGGTTTTTTTGGAAGGCACATATCACAAGCTTTAGACCCAAGAAGACAGCCACCAGAGGAACAATCAGAGTGAGTAAACTTACGACTTTATTACAAACTGTGGCTTGGCGGGGTCATTTTTATTTCGATACCTGACAAGTATCACCAGTGACAGAACCACACAAGTGTTCACCGGTTTTGTACGTGGAGGGTGCTTTAGTAGAGTCAGTGTGATCTGGGTGGATGAGAGAGGTGCTGAGCTGCATGGAGACTCCAGATACCAGGGTGTCATACAGGGCGTCTGACTGTGACACTCCAGAGGCCATTGTCTTACCATGCTTACAATGGGTTAGGAAAACCTTTCAGCCTCAAACAATATAATAAGAAGAACATATGCCATTTAGCTAACGCTTTTATCCAAAGCCACTTACATTGCAGTGAGTGCATACATTTCAGTATATATGTGTTAGGGTTAGGGTTAGGGCCATGCTCTACCAACTGATTGGTAGTTTTTTTTTTCAGCGAATATCATAATTACATGAGTAGGACTTGTGTGAAAATGTGCCGTTGTTACAGAGAATACATTGACCTGCGTTTGTATTGGGACATTGAAGCATTCTTTCTTCTTTTGGCTCGATATTTTAAAAGTTTGAATTTGAAATCAAACTGTTCATATGAGGTTAAATGCTGCCCTGTCTAAATATGTACGCAGGGCACGAGTATGGTCACACTGCTACAATGTTAACTAAGACTCTGTTTCTGACTGAAGTGCTGCTGACCTAAAAACATACACGTTTACTGTAACCCTTCTAATTCCATGTCCTGCTGAGCTAAAAGTGTGCAGGTTTACCGTCACGCAAATGAATACATTATCTATGAAGTAATGAGACAAATGAACATAACAAAATATAACATGGTTCATGAGAAAAGAGTGGTCCAAAAAAAGTGAAAAAACATTGTGAATGTGTCAATGTGTATTTAGGGTTAGGGTTAGAACCAACACATTAATTAGCAGAGGTTGTGCTGATCTAGGATCAGGTAGGACCTGCACTCTTACTCTGAGACACTTTGTGGATACAGGTTTTAAGGTGCACATACTGTACTCAGTCATTGAAGGTGTAGGAGTCAGTGGAAGGGGCAAGGGAGTGGATTGGAATCAGGCCATAGATGAGCCCATGCTGCTCTTTGGAGACATCTCCCCCACCTACCGTACAGATCAAGGATCAGCTCGTCAGTTCTCTGAGCCTCAAGCCTAACTGAACTGGGAAACAAATGAAACTGATCCTGGGGCAGAATTTAGCAATCCATTTAACCCTCAGAGGAGCACAGCAGGGTCTCTACAGTGGCTACATGTCAGAGTTTGATTTTGATGCCTTGTTTCAGCACTGTACTCTGATTAGGGTATAATAGTCCTGTGACATATTTCCTTTATTCTTTTCTCCAGAGGTACCTTAAATTACTCTATACAGTATACTAACCCCTCACTATACAGTATGGTCTTTTGGATGCTGCCTTAATCTTCCTCACCAAATGTTCAGGTTTGACCTCTGCATCTCCCTCTGTGATGAAGAGCTCTGTGCAGATCTTGTTGAAAAGTATGGGTTCTCCTTGTTTAGCTATTCTCTGAAATACACATTCACACTTTGGCACACAACAACGCAAGTTAGGTGTCCTTTTCCCGAGGGGCCCATGCCTGCGTATCCAAAGACGCAAGAATGACACTTCAGTCTCGTTGAAAGCGTCGGTTCGAACCCCGCCTAGTTTGAAGCTGTCTCCGTGCTCAAAGAAGCTGTTGGACGACATCCGTCTGAATGTGGTCTCCGAAGGATGTGCGGCACGCTTTACATTGTTTCTCCACCTCCTCTGTTTCCACGCCCACGGTCGTCCAAGCTGACAAAGAAGCATGGCTGTGCGACGAGAATGGCATTCGAACCCACGCGTGCAGAGCACAATGGATTAGCAGTCCATCGCCTTCACCACACGGCCACCTCGACCTACGCTCGTATTGGCCTGGTAGCCTATTCCACCGGATACTTAAAGCCAGGACGTGAAGAAAGGCTTTTTAAAAGTGGAATTTTGCTGCTACTTGGGGAAACATCTGTTGAACCATTGAGCCAAAGGACTTTGATTTGGTGGACCCAGCTTGTGAAAGTTTTCGTCAAAGGGCTCATCCAGGATTTGAACCCGGGACCTCTCACACCCGAAGCGAGAATCATACCACTAGACCAACGAACCGTCTGACACCACCTTGCCCCTACACCGCAACGGAGCCTCAGGTTGTGGGAAGTGTCTGCACTTTCTGCATAAAAAGGACTATCTCATTCGCAACGCTGGCAAGGTGACCCATCTGCTGAAGCGGCGACCCAAGACACTTTGATGGAGTCGTCCGATCTGGTGAAAGGCTAAATCAGAGGGCTCGTCGGGGATTGAACCCAGGACCTCTCGCACCCTAAACGAGAATCATACCCCTTGACCAACGAGCCACCTACTAACGGATGCCCCTTCCCCGCAATGGAGCCTCAGGTTGGGGGACGTTTCCGCCCAGTCGGCAAAAAGCAGGGAGTTTACTTCCACTGTGTGTGCATTGTTGTAAAATTTTTCTCACCCCCCCACCCTCCCTTGTTTACTGAGTAATCCAGCCCATGAAAAAAAGGTGACAAGAAAGACCCCGTGGTGAAAATAGCTGCTTTCCAAGCAGTCGGCCCGGGTTGATGTGACAGATCATTGAATGTGACTAACTGTAGGAGGAAGCAGAATTGTGTTTTCAAGCACTTACCCACAGAGAGGTGAATCCTGGTGTCGTCGGCAGGCTTCATGGTTCGGTCAGATCCACACCAGTTTGTCCCAGCATCCTCTACTTTCAGATTTCTGATGGTGAAGTGTGTCAGTCTGGGGTAATCCCCTTTTCACATGGACACAAGGATAAACACACCACACCATGGCAATCCTCTCAACGTGTTTCGGTCACATTGTCTGATTTGAATTAGCTCCAATCTGTGAAATTCATTGGTCAAAATATTACATTTCAATCATTATCATAGTGCATTCACATTATTGAGGACTAAGTCTGCAGAATACCTCTGCTACACAACAGTACATTTATTAATGATGGACATGAAGACCAGATTAGACTCACCTTCAACATGCAGGTGCAAAATAATAGTTGAATAATGTTTTTTCACTTCAGTCAAAAATAAACGAGCAAAATCCACAACTCATTCTCACCACATCGTAGACTGCTATGTCAACACTGAGCATGTTCAGATCTCACAGCTCACTACAGAGACACAGCACAGTAAAAAAAAACACAAAAAGGAAGTGCTGATATCATTAGAGTTAGGTTTCTCAGAATAACTAGATCTGGAGCTGATAAACAATAATTCATATGTTGACGTTTTTTTCACAGCCACTGTGACTTGAATCTAGTTCACAAGACTGATTTTTCTGCAGATGGATTTTGATGGCGCCAGCCTTGATTTAAATGTGTATATCTATTTACAGTTGAATGAGCGTGCCTGGCGGACATCCTGAAGAAATCACACCCTCGCCATTTGTCAATTCCTTTGCAATTGTAATGTGTCTCACACCTTGTCCTTTGTTGGGAATGATACTTAAGGAGAAGGACAGGAAGATGTTCTTTGAGTTTTGGGTCATATGTTGCTTTGAAACTGTTAAATTGGTTATTTTGTTGATACTCTATTCTCATTCTTCCTATGTGCATTAATGTGAGGTTGTGCGCTAGATAAAGCTTATGTTAATACAGCACAACATAATCATGACCAGGTTCTCTCATTGAATGTTGAATGTTCACATGCATCATCATCGAGACGTAGAGATAGTTAGCTACTGCTATTGGCATGAGCGTAAACTCCTCACAAGACAATTTATCTTAACTTGAGGGCATGTAAAATAGCATTTTGGGTATTCTTAATGAATCTAGGATCCGATATGATGGATTATCTGTCACACAGGGATGAGCAAAGTATTGTCTATCATTGTTAACCCATGAAATATATTTTGGAGTCAGATATAATGTAATGTTAGTTGGTCATGCGACCACTTGTTTTGAGTTCGATTCATCATGTTCATACCTGTTAGAAGTATTTATTGGTAATAAATGTAATAATAATGAGGATGTAGACATTTTCTATGGCTATGGATCATTATCATAGTGCATGCATCATCATTATTGAGGAATAGGTCTGCCTCTGCTACACAACATCAGTGCATTAATGATGAACAAGAAGACCAGCTTACACTCACCTTCAACATGCAGTTGCACCTGACTAATCAGTGCGATGAAGCCCGCTTCGGTTCTCTTAACATTCACTCCACACCAGTATGGCCCAGCATCCTGTTCAGACAGGTCAGTGATGGTCACAGTTTAGACTCCCTCATTCTTGTTGTCAGACAATGAGAATCTCCCTAGTGTCTGTTTACCATCATATGTAACAGAAATATTTCTAATATACGCACAGGGTCCTTGCTGCACCAGGAGATTAACCTGCCTCCTCGCATTCCTCTGGCTGCTGAGTCCCTTCCTCCGGGCAATGGCTTGTACAAGGACCACTTTTGGAGAAGAAAATCACAGTCAGCAAGCTGTTAATCTGTAACCAACCCTCCAAAAATGGATGCATTCAAACAGTCAAACAAAGCATTTACAGTAAACAAAGTGATTGTGATTGGCTATTTGGTTGGGGAGGAACCGTGGTTTACACTTGGCATCCCTTGTTGTTCACGGGCTGGTCACACCATTCGTCCCATCTGCGGAGTCAGCACCCTGTTAGAGATAAGATACCTACTCTGGTATGTCCCCCCTAGCCTGGTACTTTTCCACTTTTGCTCTTTGTGTAAGCGTGTGTTGCGACATCTTTCTTGATGACCTGGCTTAACCTCTCCATGTATTAATCCAACGTACTATGGGACTAATGCTTGATTCATCCCATTTATCAACAGACCATCACATTAGTAAATTTAGCACACTGCAGTAATGTATTTTTATTATAGCAATAATAAACTGTTTTTATCAAATATAATTTCTAACAACGCATTCCGCATCCAATAGTGAAAAACACCCGAGACATTTTTCAGTACCTTTCGTTGCTAATGCTCATGGCTTAGTAATGCTAATGCTCATGGCTTAGTTATGCTAGCTCTCAGAAAACCAGCGGGGTCTCGTCAATGTAAACATCAACAGAAGTTATGCAACAGGCTTAGTTATGCAACAGAAGTGTGTTGCTGTGGAGCGCTGGATCAACCATTCCATAGAATGCTGCTCATGTTCTATTTCTAGAGGTCACATGGTAACGCATTTCTGAAAAGTCTTTATGATACATCTATGATTATTATTAATTATTTTCAAAACTGTGTGTTGCTATGCAACCTTTCGATATAGAACATTAGCAACATTCTATGGAATGTTCAATCCGCTCCAGATAACAACAAACTTCAGTTGATGTTTACATCGACACAAACCAGCTGATTTTTAGAGCAAAACGGGCTGAAAAATGCCTCAGTGTTTTTCAGGTTTGGACTGCTGCCTGCCGTTTTTACGTCCGTGTTTTCTTTTTTGTTGGGTTCGCGATCGTGCAGAGGGAAGCGACGGCAGCGACTTCGGAGAGGGTATGTGACGATAGTTGGACCATATCTGAAAGATAGTTAGACAATATCTGAACGATAGTTAGACAACCACTCGATATGTGTTGCTAAAACAACACAGCACAAGTCGAACATGCACGTAGGTGACGAGCAAGCGAGCTCGTTCAAGCTAAAGCTAACTATGCTACCACCGTTGCTACTGACGGACTAACAGTCATGCCATTTGTTAGGAATTATTTTTATGAAAACAGTTGCATTATAATGCTCAATAGCAGACAAGTAAATAAAGCTATTCAGTTCTTTTTTAGTTGATTAAAATAATTGTATTTGATATGTCATGTGCAAATCAATTGAATTAATATGTTTTTAATCATCTGATTCAGGAAATATTTATCTTTGATAATCATTAACTTTTGATTGAAAAGTTGTTAATAATTGTATTTGATATTTCATGTGCAAATCAATTGAATTAATATGTTTTTAATCATCTGATTCAGGAAATATTTATCTTTGATAATCATTAACTTTTGATTAAGAAGTTGTTGATAATTGTATTTGATATTCCATATCCAAATCAATTGAATTAATATGTTTTTAATAATCGGATACAGGGAACATTTGTTTGATAATCATTAACTCTTGATTGAGAAGTGTTGGAAAACATTATTATAAGAAACAGTTTATTATTGCTATAAAAATATATTACTGCAGTGTGTTAAAATTACTAATGTGATGGAGATGAATCAAGCATTAGTTCCATGGTATTTGGATTAATACATGAAGAGGTAAGGGTCAGGTCATCAAGATAGATGCTCCAACACACACATAACATAAGAATGATGTAATGGAAAAATACTAGGGTAGGAAAGGACAAATCAGAGTAGGTGTATGTTTTCTTCAACAGGTCAACTCGTCCCTCAAAGGGAACGGACCGGCGATATCTCCACCTGGAACGGATCGAGTGTCAGGGGCTGGGACCAGCCTAAAACACCAACAAGAGGAGAGCCAAGTCTAAACCACGGCTCCTCCCCAACCAAATAGCCAATCATAATCATTCTGTTTACTGTAAAATGCTTGGTTTGACATTTTGAATGTATCCATTTTTGGAAGGTTGGTTACAGATTAACAGCTTGCTGACTGTGATTTTCTTCGCCAAAAGTGGTCCTTGTACAAGTCTAGAATTTTGACATATAAATAAATAGCTAAAATTAAGAAGTAGTTTGTCTTCTCCTTCAAATAAAGAACACGTTTTCTGACAAATTTGGTGACGTCCCGACGTGATTTGAAGAGAAGAAATTGGACCGAATTGAACCGACGGCGAAGTCCGGGAGACGGAAGCCAGACGGAGTTGTTTTCTTGTAACCCCTCAACACTCACAGAGGCTGGCCAAAAACAAAAAGGTAAGCAGAAACCTGTTGTTATAAACCGAATTCTGCATAGTTAACTTTGAATAGTGTAGACTGTGAGTGTGGAGGAGGTAAGAGTAAACCAACTACCAAATTTAGAAATCTATGTATACGTAATGAAACCGGTAATGAAAATTTAACAATCAAAGCAATATATGTCAAAATTCTCTTTTATTGGGTAAATTGTTTTCTTTCATTTGGGTTAAAATCCCTCAGGTGAAAGGCCTGTAAATTGTTTTCTTTCATTTGGGTTAAAATCCCTCAGGTGGAAGGCCTGTAAATCGTTTTCTTTTATTTGGGTTAAAATCCCTCAGGTGGAAGGCCTGTAAATCGTTTTCTTTTATTTGGGTTAAAATCCCTCAGGTGGAAGGCCTGTAAATCGTTTTCTTTTATTTGGGTTAAAATCCCTCAGGTGGAAGGCCTGTAAATCGTTTTCTTTTATTTGGGTTAAAATCCCTCAGGTGGAAGGCCTGTAAATCGTTTTCTTTTATTTGGGTTAAAATCCCTCAGGTGGAAGGCCTGTAAATCGTTTTCTTTTATTTGGGTTAAAATCCCTCAGGTGGAAGGCCTGTAAATTTTGTTGTGTGTTAGAATCTTGTTATGAGTAGAGAGCGTATAGCCAGGTTGTGTGAATAGGTAAAGCATTGAAGCTGAGGGAGGTGAGAGAGTTTGGAGAGTAATTGTGTTTGAAAGTAAAAGAAAGTGACATATTGGTGTAAACATATTGGTGTAAACTGTTATAGAAATTGTGAGAGAGTTGTTGTTGTCTCTAGTAGTTGTTGACTCTACTGTTGTTGTGGTTGTTCAGTAAGTGGGAGGCCGGCCCCACCCTGAAAAGTTTTCTTTGTCTCGTTACTTCCTTAAAATGGAGTAACTAGTGGTTGAATCCATTTAATGTTCAAGCTTAGAAGCTACTGTTTTGGCTCCATCTTGTTTTCATATTTAGCATCTATTGGCTAAGCTACTGTTTTGGCTCCATCTCGTTTTCATATTTAGCATCTATTGGCTAAGCTACTGTTTTGGCTCCATCTTGTTTTCATATTTAGCATCTATTGGCTAAGCTACTGTTTTGGCTCCATCTTGTTTTCATATTTAACATCTATTGGCTAAACTATTGTTTGGCTCCATCTAGTGTTCAAATTTAGTAACTATTGTTTGGCTCCATCTAGTGTTCAAATTTAGTAACTATTGTTTGGCTCCATCTAGTGTTCAAATTTAGTAACTATTGTTTGGCTCCATCTAGTGTTCAAATTTAGTAACTATTGTTTGGCTCCATCTAGTGTTCAAATTTAGTAACTATTGATTGACTTCATCTCGTTTTCAAATTTAGCAACTATTGGCTAGCTTCATTGACTAGCTCCATTTAATGTTTATGTTTAGCAATTATTGATTAGCTCCAACTAGTGTTCAAGTTCAGTAATTTAGGATTTAGCTCCAATTAATGTTCATGTTCAGCAGTTACTGATTAGCCCCCTCTAGTGTTTAAGTTTGATAATTACTGAATAGCTCCATTTAGTGTTAGAATTCAGCAATTAACCGTCGTACCACACGTCCCACACGTGCACACACACCCTTTGCTTTTCATATACACACCTTAACCACTGGTGACAAACATAAACAGAGATGGCTTCACCTGAACCTAAACGACTGTTAAACATAGGAGAGTTTAAAGCTCAAGTCCTAGATAAACTGACCAAATTCATACTCAGCAAAGACAAAAAAGAAGCAGCCAAGAGATTTGAGAAGTTGTGGACAAGATGGGAAAACCAAGGTCACCTCCCCAAGGAAACCGATCCCATGCCATCATATGCAGCCGTAAATGTGATTCTAAGGGGGGCCATGGGGAAACACAAAGAAGCTGAAGAAGAATGGGAAAGAGACGGAAGGAAGACATGGGGCCCCCGAAAAACAAACGTGGAAAGGTTACATGACAACTTGTTGGTTGCTAGAACTCTCTATTCAGTCTATACACAAGTCAACCCTTGGAAACCAGCTCCAAAGGAGAAGGAGGAGAGAAAACAACCAGAGGAGAGGAAAGCAAGGGAGGAAGACACTACCACGGTCTCCTCATCTACCACAGCCCCACCCAAGCGACCAGGGATCTACCCTGCCCTGCCTATTGAGCCTCCTCCCTACCAGACCGAAGAGACATGTGCTTCTCCAGCTCAGGCATATCCATCAGCCAAGAACCCTTTCACCACAGAGACAAAGACAGAACTTCCTACAGCACCAGTCATACAGGCACCAATGGCAACAGTGATGGATGGAACCTTGGAGCTCCACATCCCAGAGATGGACGGACTACACAGACTCACTGACACAACACACCAGATCCTACATCTCGTCACCCAAAACATGGAACAACAAGGAAGGAATCGAACAGCTCTCCAGGTCTGTCTTGGAAGTGACCGGCAGGGGCAGATCAACCACAGAGAGGCCAAAAACATCTACCCCCAACAATGCCAGTATCTCAAGGGCCTCTACCCCTGCTTCCAGAAACCCAGATGCTTCAAGAATTTCTACACCCAGCTCAAGCATGACAACAGCCGACCTACGAAAGTCCACTACAAGACCACCCCCACTTCTTGATTGCAATTACCCCCCTCCTAGACCAGAGATATCGATGTCCTCCAGTAGCAGAGACTCACAAGATGAGTCAGACGAGGAGGATGAAGGACTTGAAGGAAGATCATATCCAAGCTTTAAGTTGGAAGAAGGACAAGATCCAGATGGATGGATTCAGCAACAAGACACCCCCATACAAGCAGATATTGTTGGTACTATCACCGGTACGCTGATGCCCACAAGACACAGACAGCCATACAACCTCCGCTCCCAGGGTGGACCCGAGACACAGCCACTGCTTGGTAATTACCCACTGAGAATTACACAGGGAGGACAGATGACCTACGTCCCTTTTGGACATAGAGACATGGACGCACTAATAGCCAAGTTGCCACCTATGACATCTGGGGCTGATCCTTGGATCTCCATGGTAGAGAGTCTTACTGCTGGTGAGGCCCTCTGTGTGGGAGACATCAGAGCCCTCCTAGCAAGAACTGAGGGCATGAGAACATCTGAACGAATTATGAAACAAGCATTGATTCGGTCTCGTGTGCCTCACGAGACACCATTCAACCAAGTAAGGAACGATCTCTGGGAGGCCTTACGTATGCTGTATCCCACAAACAGGGACCCCACCGCCTTACAAGACATACAACTGGAAGACGGGGAGAACATATGTGAATACCTAAAGAGAGCAGCGACTTGCTGGGAAGACCAGATTGGTTCAAGACATGACGGCAACAACACCTCCAAGGTTCTCTGGAGAGTTCAGTGTATCAAGGGACTACCCCAATCCATACAAGACCAACTTTCAGACGTTGTGGGGTTAGGAAACATGTCTGACCAAGAGTGGAGAGGGAACATTGTCCATTGGCATAAGCGCTACCTGACCAAGAAGGAAAAAGAAGAGGAGGAATTCAAAGCAATGACTAAAAGACTCCTGAAACACCAGTTAGCTGAGAAAGACAATGAAGCTAATAAAAATAAGCCCAAGATCAAACAGATGATAGCAGCTCAGGTAGATGTCAAGACAGAAATCCAGAAAGCTGTGGAATCGGTTCTAGCCAGCCAGCAGCTTGCCACCCCACCCTTGCCTACCGCTCCTCTACCTAATCACCAAACGCTCTCAGCAACAACTCCCCCAGTCAACCCTGACCTGCCTCCCACTACAAACTACCGAGGTTATCGCGGACGTGGAAGCAATAGGGCCAGACCATGCCATGGCTGCGGAGAAGTGGGCCATTGGCTACGTTATTGTCCCTATCAAGAGCCCACTCTGGATTACCAATCAACCGGAGAATACCAGAATAGAAGAGGAGCATGGAGAGGAAGGGGAAGAGGCTACACTCAGTACGAAAACCAGATGCCCCAGAATGCATGGGACCAAGACCAAGCCTACTCTGGAGGAAGGGGAAGAGGCTACACACAGTACCATAACCAGATGCCCCAGAATGCATGGGACCAAGACCAAGCCTACTCTGGAGGAAGGGGAAGAGGCTACACACAGTACCATAACCAGATGCCCCAGAATGCATGGGAATATGACCAATCCCACTCTGGAGGACCCTTCTGAAGAGGCCCTATGTCCACAGCAGGTTCAGTAACATCACCCATAGAAGAGCCAATGGTAACCTGCTGTATAAATGGTGAGACTTATCGACTAATGGCAGACACAGGAGCAGCAATATCCAGCATAAACACTCCACTACCACTGTCTGAAAAACGACTCACCATTGTTGGATATACGGGAAAGCCTCAAACCCAACATTACACAAAACCCTTGGCTATCAAAATTGGGACACAGACACTAGTACATGAGTTTCTCTATGCCCCACAGTGCCCCATCAATCTACTGGGCAGAGACCTTCTCACCAAACTGGGCATCACCATATATTGCAATACAGCAGGCCTCCGTCTCTGTTCTGCCCCCAGCACACCTATTATCTCGCCATGCAGGATCCTGTATATGGCCCCTGCCAACACCCCTGATGAGACTCTCACCAAGGTATTCTGGACAAGACTCATTTCAGAAAAAGAAGCAACTCCTTCTATTCAGTTTGCTTACATGGAATGGAAACCCTGGATCCAGACGCAGTTTCCTATCAGGGAACCGACAGACCCACTACACTGCACCTACAATTACATTATCAACCCTGATGAAGTGTATGAAGAGGCATGGGAAGAGGAACAAGAGGGCAAGAGAGAACAGATCACAGCCAAAGACATCTACATCGGGAAAGAGGGTGTGGCTGCCCACTGCCTACTCACACCTTCACAGGACTCATGGTATGCTTTACAAAAAGATGCGGAGCCACACATCACCCTCGCTGTTGGAATTGGCCATGAAGCTCGGTCATTGGGACCCATGATAAAGACTGCCCTGACCCTTAACTGGGAACCTACAGACTCACCCATTCTACTTCATGCTCCCAATGCAAACATGTGGAAAATAAAGAAGCATACTACAGAAGACGGTGTATTAGAAATGCAAGAACTCCCCAGATTCCATGGCAGAGAAAAAACTGATCATCCAGACGCAGCCGCTATGTTAGCCCACATTCCCCTTGAACTGTGGACAACGGGCCCCTATGATGTTGGTCTGGTACATGATGAGCCGCTCGTTATCCAAATCCAGCCTGATCAAGCGCCTGTGTGGAGACCCCAGTACAGACTGAAAGCAGACCAGGAAGCTGGGATTGAAGAGACAGTGACTGGCCTTCTAGAAGCAGGAGTCCTGATACCCTGCTACTCCCAGTGGAACACACCTATCTTACCAGTGCCCAAAGCACAGGGCAAGGGTTGGAGAATGGTACAGGACTTCAGAGCTGTCAATGATGCTACTGTTGCTGCAGAGAAGCCTGTTCCAGACCCTTACCTGGCTTTACAAAACCTAAGCCCCACACACCAATACTTTACTGTCATTGACTTGGCGAATGCTTTCTTCTGCCTACCACTCCATCAAAACTCTCAGCCCATTTTTGCTTTCACCTACAAGGGACAACAGTACACATACACCCGCATCCCGCAAGGCTACAGAGACAGCCCTGGTCTATTCAATGCATCTCTGAAAAACACACTGACACAACTCACGTTACCACCAGGTGTTGTACTCATACAGTACGTTGATGACCTCCTTTTGGCTGCACCTGAAGTCTCTTCTTGCCTCCAGGCCACCTATGACCTCCTCATGGTCCTCTCTGAGACAGGCTATAAGATCAAACAAGAGAAAGTCCAAATCTGCAGAAGACATGTTACCTTCCTGGGCAGGCTCATCTCACCTGAAGGGTGTACTCTCACCTCGACACAGCGCAGTTCCATTCTCAGCCATGGCAAACCGAACACTGTGCAACACATGCTAGCCTTTTTGGGGCTTGCTGGCTACAGCAGAACACATGTGCCAGGATACGTCAACTTAACTCAACCGCTACGTGACATTGTGTCTGAGGCTGGAAACAGAAACCTCACTGCACCTCTCACGTGGACAAAAGACGCTGAAGATGCCTTTACGGCTACCAAACAGGCTCTTGCTCAGGCTACCGCCCTGGCTTCCCCTGACTACATGTTGCCTTTCTACCTGGATGTTTCTGAAAAAGGAGGGATAGTAAATGGTGTCCTTTTTCAGAAAAAGGAGGGAGAAAGAAGAGTACTAATGTACCACAGTTCAAAACTTGACAACATTGAAACAGGTCAAGCCGGATGCTCACGATACCTGGCGGCCCTGACTAAGGCAGTGGACAAAACAAGCCACATTGTGATGTGCCATCCACTAAAAGTCAACACAATTCATGGAGTGGTGGCATTTATGTCCTCAAGAGCATTTATCTTTTCACAAACAAGGAAAGTGAAAATCTCAAACACACTCACCCAGCCACACATTACCTTTGTTACAGAAGGAGTCAACATGGCGTCAGGAATGACAACTGAAACTCACATGCCTCATGACTGTGCCGAAAAAGCTGCCAAAGACATCAAACTCAGACCAGATCTATACTCAGAACCTCTGAAAAATCCAGACCTAACACTCTACACAGATGGCTGCTGCTACAAAGGAGAACATGGAAATGTTGCCTCATATGCAGTAGTGGAACAAAAAGGAGAAGGGTACACTATCAGCCACAAAACACTTGACTCAGGAAAAATACCTCAGCCAGCATCTGCCCAATTGGCAGAAATCATCGCTCTCACCAAGGCACTCCAACTCAGCGAAGGAAAAAAAGTGAACATCTATACTGACTCTGCCTACGGACATGGGGCAGTTCATGTGGATGGACCACAATGGGTGAGAAGAAATTTCCTGACTACAGCAAACACTCCAGTAAGACACAGACAGAAATTGGAAGAACTAGTTGAAGCTGTGTTACTACCCAAAGAAATTGCAGTAATGAAATGCAAAGGACACCAGAAAAACACCACCGAAGTGGCCCAAGGAAATGATGCCGCTGACACAGCAGCCAAAGCAGCAGGAGGATACACGGGCCAGATGATGATGATGACAAACACAGAAGACCCTCTTCCTAAACTAACTGAAAAGGACATCCGATACATGCAAAAGGAAGCAGACGCTTACGAGCAGAATGAATGGCTCAGGAAAGGTGCTAAACAAGTGCCAGAAAAGAATGGAGAGTTTGGAGGGTATGGACTCTGGAGATGCCATGATGGAAGAATAGTAGCTCCAGCTAAGCTTTGTCAACTCCTACTGAAGCAAGCTCATGGCCCCACCCATGTGAGCAGAAAAATCACCCAACAGAATATCGAACTTCTCTGGTGGCATCCCTACATGACTAGCATAGTGGAAAACTATGTGACAGAATGTGACACATGCAACAGCCACAACCCAAAAATGGTCTACAAGTGCCCCATGGGAAAATTCCCAGTTCCTGATGCACCATTCAAAGACATTACTATTGACTATACGGACATGGGCGCAGAAAACTGTGTCAGAGGCTACAGGTACCTACTGGTAATGGTGGATAGGTTCACAAGGTGGGTGGAAGCTATCCCATGCAAAAAGGAAACCGCCAGCTCAGTCACAAAGTGGCTGAAGAATGAACTGATTCCCAGATATGGAGTTCCCAGAGTGATCAGATCAGACAATGGCTCACACTTTAAAAACAAACACCTAGAAGAGGTAGAGAGAGCCCTAGGCATAACACACAAGTTTGGGTCAGTTTATCATCCTGCTTCACAAGGATTGGTAGAAAGAGCTAATCAAACCCTTAAGAGAAAGATTGCCAAGGTGTGCCACGGCACTAACATAAAGTGGTTAGATGCACTCCCACTGGCTCTAATGTCTATGAGAAACTCGCCCAGTAGCAAAACACACCTATCACCACATGAGTTGTTGACTGGCCGCCAAATGCCTGGCCCTCCAAGAGATGGGGACCACATCCCGTCCTTAGACATATGGCAAATTCACTGTGATGAATACATGACTGCACTAACTAACCTGACTCGAGTTTTGTCTAAACAGGTGCGGGAAGTGGAGGCTGTGCCAGAGCCCAAGCCTGAGACAACCACCCCAGAGACTCCTGTGGTAAAGGTAGGGGATTGGGTACGAGTGAAGGTCCACAAAAGAAAGTGGCCGGATCCCAGGTGGACTGGACCCTATGAGGTTGTAGAGTATACAACTCATGCTGTCCAAATAAAAGGTAAAACAGGAGCAATTTGGCATCACCTGACACATTGTGTGCCCGCCTTACCACCTTCCCGCACATTAAGAGAAGTTAGAACTGATTTGGCTCAACTGGAGACAGCAGCAGAAAAATGCCTGCCTCAGAGCTCAGTAGACATGGATCAGGGACAGCATTGAGCTGTCTAGTTGTACTGTACATTCTAATTGCCATTCCCTTGCTGTGTCAGGAAACTGAACAGCTAAAAGAAACATCTAACACTACTAATCTTAGACCCAAAAGATCAATGAGAAGCAGTATCACTCCACTTAACCTACAGTTTGTAGAAGGTCAAGATGGAGTGGCACGTTTTGACCTGTGCTCAGTAATCATGTGTGGATCAGATGAACAAAGTTATAAATGGTCTGAGAAATATGTGTGTGAATACTATGGGAACACCGGATACGCTAATGATAGGTGGTGTTCCTCTTGGTCCTATGTAATAGCCAACTCAGGCATTGGAAATTGGGGCTATAAACCAATCAAATCATCCGAAGGGAAAGACCCCCTCGGAAATAGACTGACCATCTTTAAAGAATCCTCTCCAGATGATTGTAAGAACGGTGCATGCAACCCATTGATAATCACTTTAAAAAGACCCCTAACCACAGATACTGATATTTATGTGTTGGGAGCATATGAATCTGGTACTGACCCCTTGGGTCAGTTCATGATCACAGTAACAAAAAAGTTTCAGTCCCCAATGACTAATAACTCGCAGAATGCACAGAATATCCCTAGCCCAGAACTCCCTGGCAAGGTAGACCCTAGGATCGAATATCTCACAAATTTGACAATAAAAGAAACTCTAGCCATAGAAACTGGTTATAGCGACTCAAACACTTGGTTGACTTGGTTCCGGTTTACTGCCAGAAGCATGAATATGACCGATTGCATTGTTTGCTCAACGGCAAGACCAACTCTATATACCACCCCTGCTCCACTATTGTATGATACAGATAAAGATGGCTTTAATTGCATGATGCGCTTGCATATGGAACCTGATCCTGCTAATTGCTCTACTCTGAGTCTTCTTTTCCCAGCCACAGCCAACCACACCACACCACCAACCTTTCAGCCAAGAAAAGGAAACTACACCTGCCTAACCAGAAAAAGTAGTACAAAGGTGGGTGAAATGAATCCTGCATGGTGCACTCACACTATTGATGTCACAACATGGGCCAATGCCTCCAGACTACTCATAGCCAGAGCAGACCTTCATTGGTACTGTGGAGGCAGAAGGCTGTTAAATTACTTACCCAAACATTGGTCAGGCACATGTACAATTGTTAGGCTAGCTTTGCCTCTAACCATGATTGGACATAAAGCAAACTTGACACTCACAGTGGGCGACTACCGTAAGAGAAGGTCCACGCCAGACAGTTTCGATTTGACTAAAGACTCTCCCACTTATATTGACGCAATAGGGATTCCCCGAGGGGTTCCAGATGAATTCAAACTGGCCAGCCCTGTTGCCAACGGGTTTGAATCAATATTCCCATGGATAACAACTAATAAAAACGTTGATAGAATCAACTACATACATTTCAATGTTCAGAGGTTGGCAAACCTCACTAGAGACTCTGTGGGAGGTCTATCTAGTCAATTGGCAGCCACATCCCTTATGTCTGTTCAAAATAGGATGGCCCTAGATATGATGTTGGCTGAAAGGGGAGGAGTGTGTGCTATGTTTGGTTCTTCGTGCTGTACCTTTATTCCCAATAACACAGCTCCTGATGGGTCAGTCACAAAGGCATTGGAAGGGCTGAGGACCCTGTCAAATCAAATGGCAGAGGATTCTGGTATTGATGATCCGTTGGGAGACTGGTTTAACTCTACGTTTGGGAAGTATAAAGCTCTTTTCATGTCTATATTTGTTTCTATAGCCACTTTTGCTGCTATACTAACATGCTGTGGTTGCTGTTGTATCCCATGTGTGCGCACGCTAGTGAATCGCTTAATAACCACTGCTCTGTCCAAAGAACAGGCTCCCCCTGCATATCAGCTCCCTCTCCTGAGTGCTGAAGGAGGTAGGACCAAGGATGAGGGTCCAGACTGGGAGGAGGAGTCTGAAAGGGAGGAAAGGGCTGCACTTGAGGCCTTGCTGTAAAGGTGGTTCGTAGGTTTGGTTCACACCTTAAAAGGTGTGAAAGGAGGGATTTGTTAGGAATTATTTTTATGAAAACAGTTGCATTATAATGCTCAATAGCAGACAAGTAAATAAAGCTATTCAGTTCTTTTTTAGTTGATTAAAATAATTGTATTTGATATGTCATGTGCAAATCAATTGAATTAATATGTTTTTAATCATCTGATTCAGGAAATATTTATCTTTGATAATCATTAACTTTTGATTGAAAAGTTGTTAATAATTGTATTTGATATTTCATGTGCAAATCAATTGAATTAATATGTTTTTAATCATCTGATTCAGGAAATATTTATCTTTGATAATCATTAACTTTTGATTGAAAAGTTGTTAATAATTGTATTTGATATTTCATGTGCAAATCAATTGAATTAATATGTTTTTAATCATCTGATTCAGGAAATATTTATCTTTGATAATCATTAACTTTTGATTAAGAAGTTGTTGATAATTGTATTTGATATTCCATATCCAAATCAATTGAATTAATATGTTTTTAATAATCGGATACAGGGAACATTTGTTTGATAATCATTAACTCTTGATTGAGAAGTGTTGGAAAACATTATTATAAGAAACAGTTTATTATTGCTATAAAAATATATTACTGCAGTGTGTTAAAATTACTAATGTGATGGAGATGAATCAAGCATTAGTTCCATGGTATTTGGATTAATACATGAAGAGGTAAGGGTCAGGTCATCAAGATAGATGCTCCAACACACACATAACATAAGAATGATGTAATGGAAAAATACTAGGGTAGGAAAGGACAAATCAGAGTAGGTGTATGTTTTCTTCAACAGGTCAACTCGTCCCTCAAAGGGAACGGACCGGCGATATCTCCACCTGGAACGGATCGAGTGTCAGGGGCTGGGACCAGCCTAAAACACCAACAAGAGGAGAGCCAAGTCTAAACCGCGGCTCCTCCCCAACCAAATAGCCAATCATAATCATTCTGTTTACTGTAAAATGCTTGGTTTGACATTTTGAATGTATCCATTTTTGGAAGGTTGGTTACAGATTAACAGCTTGCTGACTGTGATTTTCTTCGCCAAAAGTGGTCCTTGTACAAGTCTAGAATTTTGACATATAAATAAATAGCTAAAATTAAGAAGTAGTTTGTCTTCTCCTTCAAATAAAGAACACGTTTTCTGACACATTACACAGATGCATTTATTGACTATGTGTCTACTGTAAAATGTAATTGAACGTGACATACCTGCTTCGAGGTCACTGCCCTCTCAAAAAGGAAACAGGAACAACAACCTGTCGTAGAAATGGCAGTCCGCAGTCCACGCAGTCCCGCAGCAAACCTGAAAAACACCGAGGCGTTTCTCAGTACTTTTCGTTGCTAATGCTAATGGCGTAGTAATGCTAGCGCTCAGAAGACCAGCTGGATCTAGTCAATGTCAACATCATCAGAGGTGTGTTGCTGCGTAGCGCTGGATCAAACATAGAATGTTGCTCGTGTTCTATTTCTAGAGGTCACATGGTAACGCATTTTTGAAAAGTGTTCATGATACGTGTCATGTATGATTATTACTCATTATTTTCAAAACTGTGTGTTGCTATGCAACCTTTCAATGTAGAACATCAGCAACATTCTATGGAATGTTCAATCCGCTCCAGATAACAACAAACTTCAGTTGAGATTTAGCATAAGCAACAAAAGGCACTGAAAAATGCTTCGGTGTTTTTCAGGTTTGACTGCGAGAGTGCGTGGACTGCGGCCTGCCGTCTCTATGACAGGTTGTTGTTCATGTCTTCTTTTTTAGCAGGGTTCGAGATCGTGAAGAGGGAAGCGACCAGCGACTTCGAAAACGGTATGTGGCATTTAATTACATTTTACAGTAGACACATATCGAACACATTGTTTGTGCAATGACTATTTTGCGAGAAGCAATGGTAGCATTGTTAGCTGCTAGATGGCTAAGTAACCCGTTGACAGTTTCTAAGAGTTAGCTCGCCCGCTTTAAGCCTTTAGCTTGAACTAGCAAGCTTGCTAGCCAGCTCCATGCATTTTGCCAAGGAATGTACATTTTGGCCTTGCGCTATGTTATTTCGTATTCTAGCAACACACATTCAGTGGTGCAATGTCATTATTGTCCTTAGAGAGGACTGATCCATGAGGACATTTACATTACATTTATGGCATTTAGCAGATGCCTTTATCCAAAGTGACTGACAACAAATACATTTGTCTAAGTAAGTGAATCATCTATCCATCAGTCATCATAAGATAAAGTAATCAATGCTCGGACCAGTGGCCATAGGCAGTCACAATGCTAGAAGAAGGACATTTTTATTATTATCAGGAGAGAAACTTGTAGGAGGGACCGTTAAGATGTAGCCTGAAGAGATAGGTCTTCAATCTACAGCGGAAGATTGGTAGTGACTCTGCAGTCATGACAGCAGTAGGAAGCTCATTCTACCAGCGGGTCGCCAGGAGAGTGAAAAGCCATGACCGAAGGGGCGGCGGTGCCAGGCGGCCAGTCGTGGGTCTTGAATCTGATGAGAGCTGCTACCGGGAGCCAGTGAAGGGTGCGGAGGAGGGGAGTGACATGGGAGAATTTGGGGAGTTTGAACACCAGACTGGCGGCAGCATTCTGGATGAGCTGTAGAGGCAATTCAATAGTCTCGCATCGAATACCTGTACCTGTATTAATACCTTCTTTTTAATATCATTGCTATTTTGTTCTAAATGTGTTTGTCTTTTGTTAGACATCATCTATGAGCTGGTTCAGTTTGGGGTGATGGTGGGGAGGCCCCTGGTGGTGGTTAGTACAGTTCTTTCACTGTGACTTTGTTGACAAGTCCATATGACTCTCTGCTCTCTCTCTTGTGTTTCCTGTTAGCAACCTGGTGGGTTTGTGGAGCGTCTGTACTCTCTTCTGCACTCCTGCCTGACTGCCTGCCAGCAACATGGAATCAGAGGCTGAGAGATGGCTGGTGCAGCTGAAAGTACAGACAAGTTCTGATGTTGTTACTGTTCCTTCTCTCTAGCATTTAGCATCCAATCTATAGTTCAGTTTAAATGGATACTGTGAATTAGCAGTAACTCAGAGCCTTAACTCAGGGCGGGCTGATGATGCTTCTGGAGGTTCCCTGGTACTTCAAACCAGAGTCTCTGGTCATTGGAGTTTCCAGCCTCCTGGAGCACCACCTCCAGCTCCTCATGGAGTCCTCCTGAGGACACACACACACACACATACACACACAGGCTTTTAAGTAATAGGAAAAAGTAGTTTAAATGATTGTAAGTAATTGTATTCTGTATTCTGTATTTTTACACTTCCCCCTCCCCTCTCTCTCTCTCTTTCTTTCTCTCTTAGGAATTCCATAGGGTCAGACCTCATCAGTCACCCCAAAGAATGGGAAGTTCTTCAGTGAAATCCAATAAGTATTCCAGTTAAAGTTTAAAAAATAACCTCACGTCTTCTTGTTATGAAATAAACACAAAAAACCTGTGAGCTGCCTCCTACACACTGGACAGCACACCCTGACCTACCATAGATGGTAGGGCATCCACGCCAGGAGCCTGTGGGTGAAAAAGTGCTCTGGTGTTGGGGCCTGGTTATAAATGAGCACTGGTACGAGTGGCTCGTACCAGAGTTTCGAGTTTGGCCGCAGCCTCTGGTTCTCCCACAGGGTGGATGCAATCATCGCTGGTCTTGCTGTGGAATGGTCTTCTTCATCTCTGCCAGCAGCCAGAATGAATCGGGCGCCTGACCGAGAAAGGCAGGGGCAGCAGGACAATAGAGAGGACCAGGAGGGGCAGCAGGACCAAGGAGAGGACCAGGAGGGGCAGCAGGACCAAGGAGAGGACCAGAAGGGGCAGCAGGACCAGTAGTAGGGAAAACACCCACATCGGACTCATCTTTAAAAAAGAAAAAAAGAAGCCAAACTCAGTGAATTACACATGCATCATCATATCAGAGTTATTTAACACACACACACACACACACACACAGAAACAGACACAAATAGACACACAAACACAGGTAAAAACCTGCCTGCCTGAATGATTACAGGCCAGTAGCATTCACTCCAAACATCATGAAGTGTTTTGAGAGAGTGGTACTGGCACACATTAAGAGCAGCATACCGGACACCCTAGACCCCCTGCAGTATGCCTACCGGCCCAACAGGTCCACCTCAGACGCTATCGCTGCTGTCCTCCAGTATTCCCTCTCCCACCTGGAAAACAAAGACTCCTACATCAGGACGCTCTTTGTAGACTACAGCTCCGCTTTTAATACGGTCATCCCCCACAGACTCATCCACAAAATGTCTACACTTGGCCTGCACCCCACCCTCTGTGACTGGCTCCTAGACTTTTTGACTGGCAGGCCCCAGTCTGTCAGAATTGGTAATAGGACTTCAGCCAGCATTATTACAAATGTTGACACTCCACAGGGATGCGTCCTCAGCCCCATCCTCTACACCCTGTTCACCCACGACTGTTTCGCCTCCCACAAGGACAACATCATCCTAAAGTTTGCGGACGACACCGCAGTGATAGGATGCATCACTGGCGGGGACGAATCGGCTTACAGGAGGGAGGTGGCCAGTCTGGTAGCATGGTGTGAGGACAACAACCTCACCCTCAATTCGGACAAGACCAAGGAGATGATAGTGGACATGAGGAAGAAGAGGGGACCTCATCGGCCACTGTACATCCGGGAACTCGAAGTAGAGAGGGTGAGCAGCTTCAAATACCTGGGCGTCCACATCAGCGAGGACCTCACCTGGACACTTAACACCACACAGCTGGTTAAGAAGGCCCAACAGCGGCTGTACTTTCTGAGGAGGCTGAGGAAGTTTGGCATGTCGCCCAAGATCCTCAGCAACTTCTACAGCTGCATTGTTGAGAGCATCCTAACCAGCTGTATCACTGTGTGGTACGGCAGCACTACTGCTATGGACCGCAGACGCCTGCAGAGAGTGGTGAAGACCGCTGAGAAAATCACCAGGACTCCACTGCCCTCTCTGCAGAGCATCTACCACCGCAGAGTCCACAGGAGAGCCATCCATCCTCAAGGACCCCACCCACCCCCAACACGGACTGTTCACACTTCTACCCTCAGGCCGGAGGTACAGAAGTGTTAAATGCAGGACCACCAGACTAAAGAACTCCTTCTTTCCCACTGCCATCAGACTCCTAAACAACGCATAGGAGATTATAATCATTGACTACCTCATATAACTGTACTACCTCATAACTGAACCCGACTTCAGTTTGCACATGCATAATTGCACTGTTTACATTTGCACTGTTTTATTATTATTATTGTTGCTTTTTTATTATCACATGCTGCCTTAAATTTTGTTATCTTGTACATTTTGTTTAGTATATATTGTATATTTTTTAGTATTGTACATTTTACATTGGTTGGCATTCTGCGGACAGCAAAGCAAGAATTTCATTGTACAGGGAAACGTGTTTTCTACTGTGCATGTGATAATAAACACTTTGAATCTTTAATCTTTAATCTTTAAAAAGGAGAGCATTTACAGAGGCACTTGCAGGGCTGGCAGTAACCTGAGAGATAGAGGTGGTCCTCACAGATGCCGTAGCAGAGGGGGATGGAGGCAGAGAGAAAGGGGAGATGGTCCTAATATAGGTGGAGGCAGGGCTGGAAGGGGACATGGGTACAGGGGAAGGGGTCCTCATGGAGGCCGTAGCAGGGCTGGACAGGGACTTGGGTACAGGGGAAGGGGTCCTCATGGAGGCCGTAGCACTCCTGCCTACAGGGAGGAGGTCCAGCACCTAACAGTGTGGTGCAACGACAACAACCTGGCTCTCAACACCAGGAAGACCAAAGAGCTCATTGTGGACTTCAGGAAGTCAAAAGCTGGCACACACACCCCCATCCTCATCAACGGGACTGAGGTGGAGAGAGTCACCAGCTTCAAGTTTCTGGGTGTCCACATCTCTGAGGATCTCTCCTGGACCCTCAACACCTCTACCCTGATCAAGAAGGCTCACCAGCGTCTCTTCTTCCTGAGGAGACTAAAGAAGGTCCATCTGTCTCCTCAGATCCTGGTGAACTTCTACCGCTGCACCATCGAGAGCATCCTCACCAACTGTGTCACAGTATGGTATGGCAACTGCTCTGCATCTGACCGGAAAGCACTGCAGAGGGTGGTGAAAACTGCCCAACGCATCACCGGTTCCTCACTCCCCTCCATTGAGGCTGTCCAGGGCAAACGATGCTTGCGTAAGGCACGCAGCATCGTCAAGGACATTTCTCACCCCAATCATAGACTGTTCAACCCACTCCCCTCCGGGAGGCGCTACAGGTCTCTCCGCACCCGAACCAGCAGGTTCAGAGGTAGCTTGTTCCCTGCGGCTGTCACCCTACTGAACTCGAACTCTGCACCTAGGTGATAACCTACCAACCCCTGCACCCCCACCCCCCTAACTGCATTTTGTTGTCTCTGTGCTTGTACTCTGCACAATGACAATGAAGTTGAATCTAATCTAATCTAATCTAATCTACTGGCAGTACCAGCAGAAGGTAGTAGCAGGGCTGGACAGAGACTGTGAGGGAGAGGAAAGGTAGAGTACACCAGGAGAGTATATTGTGATTGTTAGGATGATTGATATTGTGATTGTGCATGTATCTATGTGATTGTAGGCATAAGCCACATTAGTCACACACAAGTTACACTAATAACACAGAGATATTAAGACGAACAAATCCATGTAATACCTCAACAGGCTTCCTAGCCACAAGGTTTGGTTTGGCTGCAGCACCAGAAGCCCCTCCAAATCGGGGTTTATGAAACTGAAGAGAAGAATGGCAAGTGAAATTGGTCAGAATAAAATGATGACAAAAGAGTGCTTCGATAAAATAGATGGATAAAGTTTGGCAAAATGTTATGGAAATATTTACCATTGACACAGTCAATGTAGGCCACAGAGGACTCTGCACAGGCTTGGCAGGGACTGAGGCTGTGGTCTCTGCAGGGGCCATGGCACGAGATGGAGCTGGACCCTGGACCGTGGCAACAGCAGGCACTGAGGCAGATATGGGTGCCAGTGGAACACTGGCTGTCTGCTGAAGACATACAGATACAACTGTATCAATGATCAATACTACTGATAATGGGATCCTTTTTCAGCATGACCAATAGTTACATCTGATGTCCCTTCATTACCTTCCGGGAGTGAAATCCACAGACACAACTCTGGCCCACCAAACAACGATGTCTGGCCGCGGGTCTGCACTGGACATTTCTCAATCTGTAACCAAATGGTATGCTCAATGTCATGGCATATACAACCTAGCTTATATATGTTTAATCTGTTGGTGCATTTCACAGAAAAAATTTACCTGCTGGTGAAAGGCTAAATCAAAGAAGCTGTTGGACGAGGTCCGTCTGAATGTGGTCTCCGTAGGATGTGCCGCACGCTTCACATTGTCTCTCCACCTCTGTTTCCACGGCCACGGTCGTCCAATGTGGTGGTCGTGAATGGTCATATCATTGTTGCGGTCCTGCCTGGTCTCATGAGCGCATTGGTGGTATAGTGGTGAGCATAGCTACCTTCCAAGCAGTTAACCAGGGTTCGATTCCCGGCCAATGCAAGTTAGGTGTCCTTTTTGCCGAGGGGCCCATGCCTGCGTGTCCAAAGGCGCAAGAATGACACTTCAGTCTCGTTGAAAGCGTGGGTTCGAACCCCGCCGAGGTTGAAGTTGTCTCCGTGCTCGAAGAAGCTGTTGGACGACATCAGTCTGAATGTGGTCTCCGAAGGATGTGCCGCACGCTATACATTGTTTCTCCACCTCCTCTGTTTCCACGCCCACCCAAGCTGACCAAAAAGCTTGGCTGTGCGACGAGAATGGGATTCGAACCCACGCGTGCAGAGCACAATGGACTAGCAGTCCATCGCCTTAACTACTCGGCCACTTCGTCCTACTCTCCTGTTGGCCCGGTAGCCCTTTCCACCGGATACTTAAAGCCAGGACGTGAAGAAAGCCTTTTTAACAGCGGAATTTTGCTGCTACCGGCAGAAACATCTGTTGAACCATTGAGTCAAAGGACTTTCATTTGGTGGACCCAGCTAGCGAAAGGTTTCGTCAAAGGGCTCGTCCGGGATTTGAACCCCGGACCTCTCACACCCAAAGCAAGAATCATACCTCTAGACCAGCGTTTCCCAACCGCTGTGCTGCGGCACACCAGTGTGCCGTGAGAGATCGTTGGGTGTGCCGTGAGAAATTATCCAATTTCACTTTTTTTTAAATTAACATTTATTAATTATTATCTGCAAATAAAATGCCATTGTCGAGTGTCTGTGCTGTAATATAGTGACTGGCAGAGTAATGTAATATTCGTCCGGGTGGCAGCAGGTAGCTAATTGCCTCGTTCCTTCTTAGAGACAAGAGAATTAGTGACGCATGTGACAGGTCGTGGTGACAGTGATGGAGAAGTTTTTAAAAAGGAAAAAATGCAAACTCCGAACTGGGCCCTGGACAAGATTCTGACCCAGGTGAAGGCCCTAGTATGAGTGGTGGTAAAAAGAAAGCAAAGACGGTGAGCTCAAGGCAATACAGCGAAAGCTATCTTCCAACAGCGCCATGGTGCCAAGCAAGCTTAAACGCCATCTCCAAACGAAACACCCGTCGCTTCAAAACAAGCCGATGGCGTGAAAACACAGAGAAACAGGCAACTTTTATGAGAAAAACCACAAAGGTAAATGAGAAAGCCCTCAAAGCTAGTTACCTAGTTGCTGAACTCGTAGCTAAATCAAAAAAGTCCCACTCTGTGGCAGAGACATAAATACTACCTGCCTGCAAAGCCATTGTCAACGAGATGCTCGGCCCTGACGCGGTTAAAGACATAGCTAAAGTCCCGCTCTCAGATAACACAATTGCCAGGCGTATTGATGACATGTCTACAGACATCGAAAGTCATGTTTTGGGAAAGTTACGCATCAGTAGGAAATTTGCGTTGCAACTTGATGAGTCTACGGATATTAGTGGACATTCTCAGCTCTTGGCCAATGTGCGTTTTGTGGATGGAGATGCCATTAGAGAAAACTTCCTATTTTGCAAGGCACTGCCAGAAAAAACAACAGGAGAGGGAATTTATATAATATTGTAATTATATATACTGTATCAGGCTACAGAGTGTCATTTTGTAACATTTTTGGTTGGTGGGGTGCCGCAAGATTCTTCCAATGTAAAAAATGTGCCGTGGCTCAAAAAAGGTTGAAAAACACTGCTCTAGACCAACGAACCGTCTGACAACAACTTGCCCCTCCAACGCAACGGAGCCTCAGGTTGTGGGAAGTGTCCGCATAAAGAAAGGACTATCTAATTTGCATAGGCAACGCTGGTAAGGTGACCCACCTGCTGAAGCGGCGACCCAAGACACTTTGATGGAGTCGTCCGAGCTGGTGAAAGGCTGAATCAGAGGGCTCGTCCGGGATTTGAACCCTGGCCCTCTCGCACCCTAAGCGAGAATCATACCCCTTGACCAACGAGCCACCTACTAATGGATGCCCCTCCCCCTCAATGGAGCCTTAGGTTGGGGGATGTGTCCGCCCTGTCGGCAAAAAGCAGGGAGTTTACTTCCACTGTGTTTGCATTGTTGTAACATTTTTCTCGCCCCCCCCCCTCCCTGGAGTAATCCAGCCCATGAAATAAAAGTGACAACAAAGACCCTACAAAATGTTGAAATGGTGAGTCCTGGAGGGCATATGAATGTGGTGGTCGTGAATGGTCATATCATTGTTGCGGTCCTGCCTGGTCTCATGAGCGGGTTGGTGGTATAGTGGTGAGCATAGCTGCCGTCCTAGCAGTTGACCCGGGTTCGACTCCTGGTCAATTCTAGTTAGTTTTCCTTTTCCCGAGGGGCCCATGCCAACGTATCCAAAGGCGCAAGAATTGTTGTAACATTTTTCTCGCCCCCCCCCCCCTCCCTTTTTTACTCAGTAATCCAGCCCATCAAATAAAAATGACAACAAAGACTCTGCAAAATGTTGAAATGGTGAGTCCTGGAGGGCATATGAATGTGGTGGTCGTGAATGGTCTCATGAGTGCATTGGTGGTATAGTGGTGAGCATAGCTGCCTTCCAAGCAGTTGACCCGGGTTCGATTCCTGGCCAATGCAAGTTTAGTGTCCTTTTCCCGATGGGCCCATGCCTGCATATCCAAAGGCGCAAGAATGACACTTCAGTCTCGTTGAAAGCGTCGGTTCGAACCCCGCCTAGGTTGAAGCTGTCTCTGTGCTCAAAGAACCTGTTGCACGATGTCCGTCTGAATGTGGTCTCCGAAGGATGTGCCGCATGCTTTACATTGTTTCTCCACCTCCTCTGTTTCCACGCCCACGGTCATCCAAGCTGACAAAGAAGCATGGCTGTGTGACGAGGAGGTGATTCAAACCCACGCGTGCAGAGCACAATGGATTAGCGCATTGGTGGTATAATAGTGAGTATAGCTGCCTTCCAAGCAGTTGACCCGGGTTTGATTCTCGGCCAATGTAAGTTAGGTGTAATTTCAGTTCCAACCCCGCCTCTGTCTTCTATGTTGAAGCTGTCTCCGTGCTCAAAAAAGCTGTTGGACGATGTCCTGTCTGAATATGGCCTCCCAAGGAAGTGCCGCATGCTTTGCATTGTTTCTCCACCGCCGCCGTCTTCTCTGTTCCCACGCCCACGGTCATCCAAGCGGAAAAAGAAGCAAGGCTGTGCGAAGAGCACGGGATTCGAACTCACGCATACAGAGCACAATAGAGTAGCAGTCCATTGCCTTAACCACTCGCGCCAAAGTTGGGGAACAATAGTCTGTTAAGGGGGGGGAAGGAGAAAAAAGAGGAAAAATAAAGAGAGATTGAGAAATTGAGGCTTCTTTTCCATTATCTATTAGTTTATTTGTCAGTATGTATTCTTACGATTAAAGAAAGAAATTTCGCCTTTTCCGCTTTTGAATGGGGGGACGAGTGGATCCGAAGGTCACCGGTTCGAATCCCACCAGCGCCAGAAATAAAAACAGGCAAATTTATAAAATGATCAGACCTCTGTTTCTTTCTCTTGGAGAACTCAGATAAAAAGATTTATATTTGAAATCGAAAAATATATACTTGCTGTTGTTTTAATGATGTTTAATGATGTTTAATTTAATTTTGTTTAAGCATCTGAAATGATATCAGTTATAAAATGATCAGACCTCTGTTTCTTTCTGTTATGGACTGCATCACTCGCTATTAGCAATGTGTCAAATTGATTGAATAAAACTCAGATAAAACATTTATATTTGAAAATTGAACATTTTTTTGTGAAATAAACACAAAAAAAACCTGTGAGCTGCCTCCTACACAATGCGCAGCACACCCTGACCTTCCACAGATGTTAGGGCATCCACGCCAGGAGCATGTGGGTGAAAAACTGCTTTGGTGTTGGGGCCTGGTTGTAAATGAGCCCTGGTACCGGTGGCTCGTACCAGAGCTTCAAGTTTGGCCGCAGCCTCTGGTTCTCCCACAGAGTGGATGCAATCATCGCTGGTCTTGCTGTGGAATGGTCTTCTTCATCTCTGCCGGCAGCCAGAATGAATCGGGCGCCTGAACGAGAAAGGCAGGGGCAGCAGGACAATAGAGAGGACCAAGAGGGGCAGCAGGACCAAGGAGAGGACCAAGAGGGGCAGCAGGACCAAGGAGAGGACAAGGAGGGGCATATCATAGTTATTTAATACACACACACACACACACACACACACACACACACACACACACACACACACACACACTCACACACACACAAACACAGGTAAAAAGGAGAGCACTTACAGAGGCACTTGCAGGGCTGGCAGTAGCCTGAGAGGTAGAGGTGGTCCTCACAGACGCCATAGCAGAGGGGGATGGAGGCAGAGAGAAAGGGGAGATGGTCCTAATATAGGTGGAGGCAGGGCTGGAGGGGGACATGGGTAGTACAGGGGAAGGGGTCCTCAAAGAGGCCATAGCAGGGCTGGACAGGGACTTGGGTAGAGGGGAAGGGGTCCTCATGGAGGCCGTAGCAGGGCTGGACAGGGACTTGGGAACAGAGGAGGGGGTCCTCATGGAGTACCAGCAGAGGTAGTAGCAGGGCTGGACAGAGACTGTGAGGGAGAGGAAAGTCATGACTGGTACACCAGGAGAGTATATTGTGATTGTGCTTGTACCTATGTGATTGTAGACATAAGCCACATTAGTCACACGAGTTACACTAATAACACAGAGACATTAAGACGAACAAATCCATGTAATACCTCAACCGGCTTCCTAGCCACAAGGTTTGGTTTGGCTGCAGCACCAGAAGCCCCTCCAAACCAGGATTTATAAAACTGAAGAGAAGAATGGCAAGTGAAGTTGGTCAGAATAAAATGATGACAAAACAGTGTTGCGATAAAATGGATGGATAACGTTTGGCAAAATGTTATGGAAATATTTACCATTGACACAGTCAATGTAGGCCGCAGAGGACTCTGCACAGGCTTGGCAGGGACTAAGGCTGTGGTCTCTGCAGGGGCCGTGGAACGAGGTGGAGCTGGACCCTGGACCGTGGCAGCAACAGGCACTGAGGCAGATGTGGGTGCCGGTGGAACACTGGCTGGCTGCTGAAGACATACAGATACAACAAGTATCAATACTACTGATATTTCAGCATGACAAATAGTTACATCTGATGTCCCTTCATTACCTTCTGGGAATGAAATCCACAGACACAACTCTTGCCCACCAAACAGCGATGTCTGGCCGTGTGTCTGCACTGGACATTTCTCAATCTGTAACCAAATGGTATGCTCAATGTCATGGCATATACAACCTAGCCTATATGTGTTTAATCTGTTGGTGGATTTCACAGACAAATGTTACCTTCTGGTAGAGAGCATACCACCTCTTCTGACTGGGGGCTGGCCTGTCCCCTACATCAGAGGGCCAAACCCCAGTGATGACAAAGGTCTTGAGGTGAGACAGCGACGCTGACTGCGACGCTCCGGAGGGAGGACGACAACTGGAAGTGGAGGTGTCAAATGACTGATAATGGAGAAGTGATGACCTCCCTTAACTATCAAGTTCAAAAATTCTCACTCTTAGATTGGAAAGGTAAATATCTCCCTGTTCACTGAACAGTAGATACATCTGTCACCTCAACACATACACTGTGCAGGACAAAATGTACAAATAAATGTACATTTTGAATATATTTTTCAGATAGGACAACTGTAATGCCATATACTACTCCTCCAGGTACAGGTACTCCAAGTAAGAGTTTGTTGGAAGTTTTTCTCAGCTAATGCTTTAAGTGTTTGACAGAAACATACTGATCTTCAGTGCACTCTAGTGGCTGTTTGATGGTACAACATTGAGATCAATCTGAAGGATGTTAACCATTTCACTATGAGAGTAGATTGTGTTTAATCACTGTTTGTCTTATTGCCCAGGTCCTTGTGCTGTTGCTGAGTGGTTGTCCATCAGTCGTGTTCTTTGCGACAATGACCTTTCTGGTTGTCATTGTAGCTGTTTACACAACAAGGAGGAACCGCCCCAAACCAGGTGAGTGTCATGTATTGGGCCAGTTCTATTTCGGTCCCTTCACCTAGCTCCTATGTCTTCAGTGTTCACCAGGGCTCATATTCACAAAGCATCTTAAAGTAGGAAAGCTGATCTAGGATCAGTTTAGCCTTTTAGATCAGATTGTATAAGATTACATGGAAAGGTGGGGGACCTGATCCTAGATCAGCACTCTTACTCTGAGACACTTTGTGGATATGGGCTTTGTTGGTTGGAGCTAAAGTTAGCTCGCTAACTCCCTTTGATCGCTTCCGTAGTATATAACCCGAGTAGTTGAAAAGTGCATTTATTAGGTTTTTTGGAAGGCACATATCACAAGCATTAGACCCAAGAAGACAGCCACCAGAGGAACAATCAGAATGAGTAAACTTACGACTTTATTACAAACTGTGGCTTGGCGGGGTCATTTTTATTTCGATACTTGACAAGTATCACCAGTGACAGAACCACACAAGTGTTCACCGGTTTTGTACGTGGAGGGTGCTTTAGTAGAGTCAGTGTGATCTGGGTGGATGAGAGAGGTGCTGAGCTGCAGGGAGACTCCAGATACCAGGGTGTCATACAGGGCGTCTGACTGTGACACTCCAGAGGCCATTGTCTTACCATGCTTACAATGGGTCAGGAAAACCTTTCAGCCTCAAACAATATAATAAGAAGAACATATGCCATTTAGCTAACGCTTTTATCCAAAGCCACTTACATTGCAATGAGTGCATACATTTCAGTATATATGTGTTGTTAGGGCCATGCTCTACCAACTGATTGGTAGTTATTTTTTTCAGCGAATATCATAATTACATGATAGAATGACTAGCAAAGGAGTTCAAAAGTTGAGTGTGCGGAATTTATTAAGTTTGACAATGAGGACGAATCTCATTGCCAAACTTTCCCATAATTCAGTGTGTTTGTGTGTGTGTGTGTGTGTGTGTGTGTGTGTGTGTGTGTGTGTGTGAGTGTCTCGTGTGTGTGTGTGTAGGTGTGTGTGTATGTGTGTGCGTGTGTGTGCGTGTGTATGTGCGCGCGCGTGTGAGAATTTGAGTGTCTGTGCATGCATGCATTTATTTGTTTGTGCATGTGTGCATGTAGGTGTGTGTGTGTGTGTGTGTGTGTGTGTGTGTGTGTGTGTGTGTGTGTGTGTGTGTGTGTGTGTGTGTGTGTGTGTGTGTGTGTGTGTTGTTCGTTTGTGTCCATGCGTGCGGGTGTGCATGCGTGTTTGTACGTGTGTGTTTGTATGTTTGAGAGTTTTTAATTAAACTCTAGGGCTCATTTAGTTGAGTCTTCAGTTGAGTATTACTGGAACTCATCCTACTCTCAGAAATTGATGTGCTTCTTATACCACTTCCCTTCTTCCGCCACAAGTTCCCATCTAATCTGATTATCTCAACTCACCATCTCTAACGGGAGCACAAGTCATTTCAAATTCAAGGTATGAGTGGGACTTGTGTGAAAATGTGCCGTTGTTACAGAGAATACATTGACCTGCGTTTGTATTGGGACATTGAAGCATTCTTTCTTCTTTTGGCTCGATATTTTAAAAGTTTGAATTTGAAATCAAACTGTAAATATGAGGTTAAATGCTGCCCTGTCTAAATATGTACGCAGGGCACGAGTATGGTCACACTGATAAAATGTTAACTAAGAGTTTGTTTCTGACTGAAGTGCTGCTGACCTAAAAACATACACGTTTACTGTAACCCTTCCAATTCCATGTCCTGCTGAGCTAAAAGTGCGCAGGTTTACCGTCACTAAAATGAATACATTAACTATGAATTAATGAGACAAATAAACATTGCAAAATATAACATGGTTCATGAGTAAAGAGTAGTCCAAAAAAAGGGAAAACATATTGTGAATGTGTCAATGTGTATTTATTTACTCAGATTACATGAGTGAGTGCCAGAATGCAGATCCACCACAGTGTGTGCTTATAGGCTCCATCTAAACAGGAACTCCCAAAGCCTTAAACAACACCTCTAACCAGACAACAGAACGTAGAAAAACACCATTTTCACATATGAAGAAACTGCTATGGTGCTGTAGAAAATTAATATGTGGTTAAAACATGATGTCCTTTTAAAGAGATATAACTTCTAAACTAGTACCTGTGTTGTTAGTGATCATTGTGAGTTCACCATCTTTAACATATGAGCATATAATGTTGTGGTTGACAGATTGTGCCCAAACAAGTTGTTGTCTAAGACACCTATTCTGTTTATCCAGGGTTTCTCCCTCTTTCAACCATGATGTCAGTGTGACATGTAACAATATATTTATAAATATATTTTCCACTTTTCTGTCATTTACTTTGAAGTTTCCAGCTCCTCAACTACATGGACCTATTACAGAGTTGGATCTAGGAGAAGTATTGAAGAAGTCACCAGAGGGATGAGCAGAGGTGATAACTCAGACAGAGCAGAGAGATTGAGTGTTGGGTCTGACTGCTCTCTGCATGTTCATGATGTCAGAGCTGAGGATGCTGGACCCTACACCTGTCGACAATACCCTGAGGATGAACCAAGACATTAATTAGCAGAGGTTGTGCTGATCTAGGATCAGGTAGGACCTGCACTCTTACTCTGAGACACTTTGTGGATACAGGTTTTAAGGTGCTTTCACATACTGTACTCAGTCACTGAAGGTGTAGGAGTCAGAGGAAGGGGCAAGGGAGTGGACTGGAATCAGGTCATAGATGTACAGATCAAGGATCAGCTCGTCAGTTCTCTGAGCCTCAAGCCTAACTGAATTGGGAAACAAATGAAACTGATCCTGGGGCAGAATTTAGCAATCCATTTGACCCTCAGAGGAGCACAGCAGGGTCTATACAGTGGCTAGATGTCAGAGTTTGAGTTTGATGCCTTGGTTCAGCACAGTACTCTGATTAGGGTATAATAATCCTGTGACATATTTCCTTTATTCTTTTCTCCAGAGGTTTCTTCAGGCACGGAGGTCCATTGACAAACCATCTCCTTAAAAGTTACTTTCTATGTGTGTGGATTAAACTTGTTTGTTAAAAAGGCAAATGTCATCCTCTGCAAACTAACAATCATGGCTGAAACCGGAGACTTGACACACACACACGCACACACACACACACACACACACACACACACACACCTTAAATTACTCTATACAGTATACTAACCCTTCACTATACAGTATGGTTTTTTGCTGCCTTAATCTTCCTCACCTGTTCAGTGTTGACCTCTGCATCTCCCTCTGTGATGAAGAGCTCTGTGCAGATCTTGTTGAAAAGTATGGGTTCTCCTCCTATTCTCTGAAATACACATTCACACTTTGGCACACAACAAAATCTGAACCTAAAAATGCAGATATTGCTCATTTTAACATGCTAGTATGAAACTGCATATCCAGGGTTTCAATAAAAGATACTGTATGTAGCTTTTACATTTCTCCAATATGTCAAACAATTGTTTCTGAAAGTATCCTGGGAGAGCTGGACTGGATTTTATCTATGTATATTAATACCCACACTAAAATGATGGTTTTATGAAGGACACAAGAATCATATCGAATTTGTGTTTAATAAAACCTTTATTTGTGTGAAAGACTTGATAATTTATAATTGTAATCCCGCTGATGCTTTTTGGACAATTTCTTGTGGAAAAAAATCCTTTTTGGAAAAGTTCGTAAGAAACGGATGGAATGGAACACCGTTCAAAGTTACAACAGTCTGTTTCTCTCAGAGGACGCTGCCTCTTAGTGTGTTTGTTGTCGCCGTCATCATCGTCGTCCCTGCTCCTCTTCCTCGACACTCCTGAGGTGCCAGGCCTTGAGCTGGGGGACCACTCCTCCTCAGAGTCAGTCTCATCTGACCGTCTCTGGTGCTTAGAAGCACCGCCATCCTCGCTCTCGCTCTCGCTCTCACTCTCACTAATACAGATGAAGTCCCTGCTTCTTTTACAGGCCCTCTCCAATGGCCTGCGGACGAGGGGAGCCTCGATGACCTCTTCAGCACCATCCTCCTCATTGTAATCATCATCATCATCATCATCATCATCATCATCATCATTATCATTATCATCATCATCATCACCATCATCATCATTATCATCATTATCATTATCATTATCATTATCAGAGTCCTCTGACTCCTCTGATTCTTCTGCCATGGGTTCCATTTCCCTGGGAGGGTTCACAACGACCATAGGATCGACCGGGTACAGGCAACCCTGCTGGTACCACAGCATCTGTGGGTAGAGGTAGGGCAGCTCGCCCTGGTGTACCCGCCGCTCTGGGATCACTATGAGGCCCAGCTCTGGGTCGATAAACTCCTCGGGGTTCCCGATCCAAAAGGACCCGTGCTGGAACCACATCAGTCTAGAAGGTGGGTAGGGTATATCAGGTCCCTGCATCCACTCAATCTGCACCTGTTGACAGATCACCTGGTAGCCCTCCACCTGGTCATGGCCCACATGGGGACTTTGCATCTGGGTATAGTGCGCCTGGTAATTTAACGTTGGGAGACGGCCACCCAGGTGACGCCGGTCCGGGCATTGGCAGTCTGGTCCATGATAGTGTATAATCTGCCCGTTAGGCAGGAGGTCATGTGAATGTTTTTTTTAGATTAGATTAGATTCAACTTTATTGTCATTGTGCAGAGTACAAGTACAGAGACAACGAAATGCAGTTAGCGTCTAACCAGAAGTGCAAAATAGCAGAAAGTGCAATGAACAGTATTTACAGGTGGTGCAATATATGATCAGTAGTAGTGCAGTATAATATAGCAGTGCAGTATAGCAGTATATGAGTAACAGTAGCATTATAGCAGAATAAATAGTTACAGTATGAACAGTGTAGCAGCATATGAGCTGTATGGGTAGTGCAGTCTAGCAGTATATATGTATTAACAGTAGCATGAGGTAGATAGCAGAATAAATATAAATATGGAATGCCGTATAAACAGTATAAACAGGTATGTACAGTATGTGCAATAGTATTAAAGAAAATATAAGGATATGTGCATTATGTGCAGTATGAACAGTATGGACAGGTATGTACAGAAGCAGTGGTATGAGTAAGAGCAGGGGAGGGGAGTGGAGTAATAGTGCAATAGTGCAATTGTCCGGGGGGGGGGGGGGGTGGGGGTTGCAGGGGTAGTAGGTTGTCAGGTCGGTGCAGTGTTCAAGTTCAGTAGGGTGACAGCCGCAGGGAAGAACCTGCCTCTGAACCTACTGGTTCGGGTGCGGAGAGACCTGTAGCGCCTCCCGGAGGGGAGTGGGGTGAAAAGTCTATGGTTGGGGTGAGAAATGTCCTTGACGATGCTGCGTGCCTTACGCAAGCATCGTTTGCCCTGGACAGCCTCGATGGAGGGGAGTGAGGAACCGGTGATGCGTTGGGCAGTTTTCACCACCCTCTGCAGTGCTTTCCGGTCCGATGCCGAGCAGTTGCCATACCATACTGTGACACAGTTGGTAAGGATACTCTCGATGGTGCAGCGGTAGAAATTCACCAGGATCTGAGGAGACAGATGGACCTTCTTTAGTCTCCTCAGGAAGAAGAGACGCTGGTGAGCCTTCTTTATCAGAATGTTGAAGCCAATCGCAGAAAAGCTCATAGGCCGCAATGTCCAACCCAATGTTCGACCCGTCCTGAACGGGTTCCAAGGACACATCTGACAGGACAGAATTAAACATTGACAATCACTTACTTAACATGAATGTCAGAGTCCAATACTTCAGGACACAACAAATGTAATGAAATGTTTTTTCACCCAGAATAAAACTATTTAACACAAATTCTTAGTATCATAAAAGTTCTCAAAACTCACCAGAGTGAGTACCCCCATCTTCTGTTATCGGGATTTTGACCATGTTTATGCAAATTAAATCCAATTGTCTCTGAAGGTGGAGTCAATACTGAAGGTTCTGGTGAATCTCTCTTTACTTTGTCTTCATTTTGCATGTGATGTCATCATGTTGGTTTGTGACATAATCACACATTCTGTGACAGAAGCATTGTCCATTGTCACCATGACAACTGCATGAGACACATTGTGAGACACAACATTACACAACATTTAGAGACACATTGTGTCACCTCAGGGATTAAGCTTTAAATATACCTTTATTTTGAAAGGCTAATAAATACTTATTTATTACTTATTTTGAAAGCCAGACAATATTCCACACAGAAAGTATGAGCCCATGCTGCTCTATGGAGACATCTCTCCCACCTACCGGACAGATCTAGGATCAGCTCGCCAGTTCTCTGAGGCTCAAGCCTAACTGAACTGGGGAACAAATTAAACTGATCCTGCACCAGAACTTAGCGATCCATTTGACCCTCTGAGCAGCACAGCACTACATGTCAGAGTGGTCGTTATTCACCACAGAGTTTGAGGTCTTGGTTCAGCACCGTAGTGTGATTAGGGTATAATAGTCCTGTAACATATTTCCTCATGTATATTTTTCTCCACACAGTGGTGTCCTCAGACACGGAGCTTCAGGAGTTGGAGTGATGTCACCTCTTCTTCATCATCACTTCCTTGCCTGTTCAAAGAAATTCAAAACTTCTTTAGCTTCATAAAAGGAGCAGGGTTAGGAAATTGAGTTGAGTCCCCTTGAACACCCCTGATAGTAACAACATTTTAATATGCAATCTGAGTAGGACACGGCATTTTAGAAAGAGCTTTTTCTGGACCAAAATAGCATTTGTTAATGACCTAATTGTGTTGCAGTGAGTTGTGTTTAAACATCGATGGAAAATATGTGTATTATTGCGAGTGTCTTTTCCTTTCCTATACGCTTTTTAGAGATTTGCAGAAAATTCAGTGGACTGTAACAAATGCTACATTGAAATAAAAAGTTATAATTCAAAACAATATAAAAATTCTGTCCTCATTAACTGTGTGAGAAAACAGGTCTTTATGTTTCTGGTAAAATGTGGGCACCAATTTGATTCAGCAGAATAGTGCTGAGCAGAACAAATTCAGAATACTTTACAATACTTCAGTATGATGTTTATTTTAGTGTGATTTTAACAAAGGTTTTGAGAAAACTATAACTACAGTATGGCAATGGCAGTCAATTTTCTCAAAGAAATGTGAATATTGTTGTTGAACAACGTGATTTCAAACTGTAAAAGAGCATTGTGGGTTGTAATGCAAGTCAACATCGTGTTTGACAGTGTAATGAAAGGTGAATATGTTTGGGAGAGAGGAGTGAAGGGTTATTTCACAATGAGGATGTTTGTAGTTTTCATTACTGCATGTATTCAGTGTTAAAACTGGAATGGGAGACTGTACACTGTACTATAATGATCAGACCTTTGTTTCCTTCTCTTATGGACTGCATCACTTGCTATTAGCAATGTGTCAAATTGATTGAATAAAACTCAGATAAAAGATTTATATTTGAAAATAGATTTTGTTTTTATTGAAATAAACACAAAAAACCTGTGAGCTGCCTCCTACACACTGGGCAGCACACCCTGACTTTCCACAGATGGTAGGGCATCCACGCCAGGAGCTTGTGGGTGAAAAAGTGCTCTAGTGTTGGGGCCTGGTTATAAATGAGCACTGGTACCGGTGGCTCATACCAGAGCTTCAAGTTCGGCCGCAGCCTCTGCTTCTCCCACAGAGTGGATGCAATCCATCGCTGGTCTTGCTGTGGAATGGTCTTCTTCATCACCAGAATGAATCAGGGGCCTGGTGTTGCGTTTCCAACACTCTTCCTACTTTTCCATTCATCTCATCAACTTCCCAAGCAAGGGTTAGGGAGGAACATTGTGTGAAATTGTATTCAGTGTGTAATTCAGAGGACCTTGTGGCCCAACGGTAGCACGTCTCACTCCCGATCAGAAGGCTGCATGTTCGTATCATGCTGGGTCAGGATGTTTTGATTGTGAGCATGGAAGCCTTTGTCCAGCAGGAGGAAAAAAAGGACTTGAATCCTAGTCCCTCAGATTAAAAGCCTGATGCTTTACCAACTGAGCTATGCAGACACTTGCAGTAACAGTGATCACATGGTGTTCTGTTTCCAACTGTTGCATTCATCTCATCAACTTCCCAAACTTGGTTTTGGGATTCACATTGCCTGAAATGATAATAACACTGCAAGGACCTTGTGGCGCAACGGTAGCGCGTTTGACTCCAGATCAGAAGGCTGCGTGTTCAAATCACGTCAGGGTCAGGGAGTTTTAGTTGTGAGCATGTAAGCCTCTGTCCCCAAACGGGAAGCGGAAGTGCATTGTTAAGATATAGAAATGTAGGGTCCCCAAACTCATACCATTGTTGGAGTAGATCGTGCAGTGAAACGCAGCTTCTTCCGAACAGGGACTTGAACCTCTCTTACCATTGTTGGAGAAGATCCTGCAGTGAAACGCAGCTTCTTCCGAACAGGGACTTGAACCCTGGACCCTCAGATTAAAAGTCTGATGCTCTACCAACTGCACCAAAGCTGTGGAACAATAGTCTGTTTAGGGGGGGAAGAGGGTGTGAAAAAGGGGAAGAAGAAAAAGGAGAAAAAAAAAGAGAAAAGAGGGAAAAGAAAGAGAGAGAGAGAAATTGAGGCTTCTCTTCCATTATCTACTAGTTTATTTGTCAGTATGTATTCTAAACGATGGAGGCAGAGAGAAAGGGGAGATGGTCCTAATATAGGTGGAGGCAGGGCTGGAGGGGGACTTGGGTACAGAGGAGGGGGTCCTCATGGAGGCCGTAGCACTGCTGGCAGTACCAGCAGAGGTAGTAACAGGGCTGGACAGAGACTGTGAGGGAGAGGAAAGGTAGAGTACACCAGGAGAGTATATTGTGATTGTGCATGTATCTATGTGATTGTAGGCATAAGCCACATTAGTCACACACGAGTTACACTAATAACACAGAGATATTAAGACGAACAAATTCATGTAATACCTCAACAGGCTTCCTAGCCACAAGGTTTGGTTTGGCTGCAGCACCAGATGCCCCTCCAAACTGAGGTTTATAAAACTGAAGAGAAGAATGGCAAGTGAAATTGGTCAGGATAATAATGATGGCAAAACAGTGCTTTGATAAAATAGATGGATAACGTTTGGCAAAATGCTATGGAAATATTTACCATTGACACAGTCAATGTAGGCCACAGAGGACAGAGACTGAGTCTGTGGTCTCTGCAGGGGCCGTGGAACGAGGTGGAGCTGGACCCTGGACCGTGGCAGCAGCAGGCACGGAGGTAGATGTGGGTGCCGGTGGAACACTGGCTGGCTGCTGAAGACATACAGATACAACAAGTATCAATACTACTGGAATGGAATCCTTTTTCAGCATGATAAATAGTTACATCTGATGTCCCTTCATTACCTTCTGGGAGTGAAATCCACAGACACAACTCTGGCCCACCAAACAACGATGTCTGGCCGCGGGTCTGCACTGGACATTTCTCAATCTGTAACCAAATGGTATGCTCAATGTCATGGCATATACAACCTGGCCTATATCTGTTTAATCTGTTGGTGTATTTCACAGACAAAATGTACCTTCTGGTAGAGAGCATACCACCTATTCTGACTGGGGGCTGGCCTGTCCCCTACATCAGAAGGCCAAACCCCAGTGGTGGCAGAGGTCTTGAGGCGAGACAGCCACTCACTGTCCTGTCCCCCATGGCCCTGTGCTTCTTGGTCACCATCTGAGGCCAACAAGAGGAAGAATGTCAATCTAACTGTCAAAGTCTGTCATGGGACTAGGAGCAATACATCTAACTGTGAAATTCTGTCATGGGACTAGGAGCAATATTTTATAATCAATCAAATCTTTCTACCTGTCATCAATCATAAGATTTTATCGCCATACACTTCATTGTCAATAAAAATGGTTATGAATCAAATCAATTGTGGGGGGACATGCAGCGTTCGGCCTGTAGAGGGAGCTACAGGACCGTGGCAAGGGTTACGGAAGCGAGGCTTCGTTGCGCACCTGTTGCGAATGAAGCCTCGTTAACGAAATGGTTTAAGATGTGTGTGCCTCTGCTTTGGGGGAGAAAGGGGCTGAAAAGCTATGACTGAAAAGTCGACCAGGACCGAAAGAACGAATAAAAGAAGACATTTTGTAAATAAACAGGGTTTTTCCTTATCACCACCGAATCCGCCTCCTTGCCCCTCGTTGGGAGCCACTGTAACAAAGGTCCTAAACACAGAGGCGGATTCGGTGGTGGTGATAAGGGAAAACCCCGTTTATTTACAATGTTCCTTCTTTTATTCGTTCTTTCGGTCCTGGTCGACCTTTCAGTCACTCACCTTCAACATGCAGTTGCACCTGACTAATCAGTGCGATGAAGCCTGCTTCGGTTCTCTTAACATTCACTCCACACCAGTATGGCCCAGCATCCTGTTCAGACAGGTCAGTGATGGTCACAGTTTAGACTCTGTCGACAATACCCAGAGGATGACACAAGACATTCAAGAGCAGACGTTCTATCTGTTCTAAACAATGAGTCTCTCTATTTCAACCTAGTGATCTCAGTTAAAAGAATACACCTAGCTATTCATTGCATTGATTGATTGATTGTTGTGGTTGATGGTTGTATGAAGGACACAAGAATCATGTAGAATTTGGGTTTAATAAAACCTTTATTTGTGTGAAAGACTTGATAATTTATAATTGTAATCCCGCTGATGCTTTTTGGTCAATTTCTTGTGGGAAAAATCCTTTTTGGACAAGTTTGTGAGAAACAGACACTTGAATGGAACACCGTTCAGACTTACAACAGTCTGTTCCTCACAGAGGACGCTGCCTCTTAGTGCGTTTGTTGTCGCCGTCATCATCGTCGTCCCTGCTCCTCTTCCTTGACACTCCTGAGGTGCCAGGCCTTGAGCTGGGGGACCACTCCTCCTCAGAGTCAGTCTCATCTGACCGTCTCTGGTGCTTAGAAGCAGCGCCATCCTCGCTCTCGCTCTCACTCTCACTCTCACTAATATAGATGAAGTCCCTGCTTCTTTTACAGGCCCTCTCCAATGGCGTGCGGACGAGGGGGGCCTCGATGACCTCTTCAGCACCATCCTCCTCATTGTCTTCATCATCATCGTCATCATCATCATCATCGTCGTCGTCGTCGTCGTCGTCGTCGTCGTCATCATCATTATTATTATCATTATCATTATCAGAGTCCTCTGACTTCTCTGATTCTTCTGCCATGGGTTCCATTTCCCTGGGAGGGTTCACAACGACCATAGGATCGACCGGGTACAAGCATCCCTGCTGGTACCACAGCATCTGTGGGTAGAGGTAGGGCAGCTCGCCCTGGTGTACCCGCCGCTCTGGGATCACTATGAGTCCCAGCTCTGGGTCGATAAACTCCTCGGGGTCCGCGATCCAAAAGGACCCAACCTGGAACCACATCAGTCTAGAAGGTGGGGAGGGTATATGAGGTCCCTGCATCCACTCAATCTGCACCTGTTGACGGATCACCTGGTGGCCCTCCACCTGGTCATGGCCCACATGGGGACTTTGCATCTGGGTATAGTGCGCCTGGTAATTTAACGCTGGGAGACGGCCACCCAGGTGATGCTGCTCCGGGCATTGGCAGTCTGGTCCATGATAGTGGATAATCTGCCCGTTAGGCAGGAGGTCACGTGAATGTTGGAGCCAATCGCAGAAAAGCTCATAGGCCGCAATATCCAACCCAATGTTCAACCCGTCCGGAACGGGTTCCAAGGACACATCTGACAGGACAGAATTAAACATTGAAAATCACTTACTTAACATGAATGTTAGAGTCCAATCCTTCAGGACACAACAAATGTAATGAAATGTTTTTTCACCAAGAATAAAACTATTTAACACAAATTCTTAGTATCATAAAAGTTCTCAAAACTCACCAGAGTTCGATATAATATAATAGAATTCGATCTAGTTCTCAGACAAGCATAGAATTCGATCTAGTTCATTACATCACCCTGAGTTCGCACCCATGCTTAGTCATGGGCCTAAGGGCACCTGCTGTTATGTCTACTAGACATACTTATCACTCTCCTGCTCAAACTGGACTCAAGGCCACTTCTTATTGTGGACTTCTGCAATCCTACTCTATTTTTGTAACATACTAATCTAGGCCTTTCTCAAAGTTAACATTTAGTACATATGGTATACAATTAACATTAGCACACATGATTAGCCTACTTCAGTAATCATCCCTGAGTAAGAATTATACAGTAAAACATTAGTATGGTGGCCTACTTCAGCAATCATTTCTGAGTAAGAATTATACAGTCAAACATTAATGCATTTGGTTGCCTACTTCAGTATCAGTTAAACCGTTATTACTACGAGGTCCAACTAGATATGTTGACCCGGAGTCATACACTACCTTTATAATTTATTTAGTTAAGTTTTGCCTTTTGCACATATTTGAACTCATTTATCATTAACCAATTATATATATTTGACTCAACTTATCATTAATCAGTTACACTCCTTTGAATCAACTTATCATTAATCAGTTTCACACATTTGAATCAACTTATCATTAATCAGTTACACACATTTGAATCAACTTATCATTTATAAGCAGTAATGCAGTTTACACCTATTTGAAGGATAGATCAAAGATAAAATGTGTTTTAGGAACATCCGCAGCCGCAGTGTCCCTCGTCAGGTTGGGCCCCCAGTTGCTAAGCTTTTTCTCTTTCAAGCAGTGTCATGGTGATTCACCAAGGTTGCTCTCAAATCTCGGGCCAATCCTGCTGTGCTTAACTGGGTAACGTTGGGAATGGTGTTTAGGCCGGGAAAAGGCCATATATAATGTAATGTTAACTTATGTTAGTTGGTCATGCGACCACTTGTTTTGAGTTCGATTCATCATGTTCATACCTGTTAGAAGTATTTATTGGTAATAAATGTAATAATAATGAGGATGTAGACATTTTCTATGGCTATGGATTATTATCATAGTGCATGCATCATCATTATTGAGGAATAGGTCTGCCTCTGCTACACAACATCAGTGCATTAATGATGAACAAGAAGACCAGCTTACACTCACCTTCAACGTGCAGTTGCACCTGACTAATCAGTGCGATGAAGCCCGCTTCGGTTCTCTTAACATTCACTCCACACCAGTATGGCCCAGCATCCTGTTCAGACAGGTCAGTGATGGTCACAGTTTAGACTCCCTCATTCTTGTTGTCAGACAATGAGAATCTCCCTAGTGTCTGTTTACCATCATATGTAACAGAAATATTTCTAATATACGCACAGGGTCCTTGCTGCACCAGGAGATTAACCTGCCTCCTCGCATTCCTCTGGCTGCTGAGTCCCTTCCTCCGGGCAATGTCCGCCCTGCTGTCGCTCCTCAACCACCCGGAGTTGAACACTCCTACCACCTGCCACAGAGCACAGCAGGGAAGGCTTGGACAAAGAGGAGGGCCACTGCAACAGCGGCTGCAGCACCACCCGCAGTGAGGCCAAGGCTGGAAGCCCAGAGGCAGCTGTTTCCTCTCCCCACCGCTAATGGCCCGTCCCAGGTGTTTGGAGCCCCTAGAAACCCAATTTGGACCAGCAGTTCACTTTTTACTTTCCCTCCCATCACCAACCCCACCCCTACCCGCCTTGTGTTTGCTGTCCCTCCTGTCATTTATCCAACCCCATTTGCTCCACCTGCCCCTCATCTGGCTGCCCCGAAGGTCCGCAAACGGACTGGAGAGGCCAACTCCTGCAGGAAGTGTGGGCAGCACAGGACTGCAGCGACTGGCCACAGCCTGTACAAGGGGCATATATATTGTCCCTCATTTGAGGGTCTGACAAAGGAGCAGTGGTTGGAGAAGATTAAGAAATAGCTTCTTCTTCTTCTCTTTGTAAACAGTTATTTATTCAACCTCAGGGTTTTTAAGAGTTTAACTTGTTTATTTGTGCGTGGATGTGTGTGTTTTTTGTGATTATTTCAATAAAAAATGTTCTATTTTCAAATATAAATCTTTTATCTGAGTTTAATTCGATCAATTCGACACATTCCTAATAGCGAGTGATGCAGTCCAAGAGAAACAAACAGAGGTCTGATCATTTTAGAACTGATCATTTCAGATGCATGAACAAAGTTACACACACACAGACCTGTAGGCCCAGAGCACATTTATTAAAACATCATTAAACCAATAGCAAGTGTACATAAACTTGTGTTTGTTATGCCACAAGAAGCAAAATATTGGCTCAAGGGATCTTGAATTTACACAAAACAACATTTGGGAGACTTTGCCCGTTTTTATTGCTGGCGCTGGTGGGATTCGAAACGGTGACTTTGGGATCCACTCTTTCCCCCCATTGAAAAAGGGAAAAGGCGATATGTTTTATTTTTCTTTAATTGTTTAGAATACATACTGACAAATAAACTAGTAGATAATGAAAAAAAGCCTAAATTTCTCTCTCTTTCTTTTCCCTCTTTTTCTCCCTTTTCCTCTCTTTTTTTTATACTTTTTCTTCCTCCCCCCTCAACAAACTATTGTTCCCCAGTTTTGGCACGAGTGGTTATGGCATTGGACTAAAACTCCAATTGGGTCTCCCTGCGTAGGTTTAAACCCTGCTCACAGCACAGAGACAACAATATCCCTCTTTCTGTACAAGATGTCGGGCCATCTTTGGAAACCTGACATTCAGAAAAAATGACTTGTTGAGATTCAATTGCAGGATGGTTCAAGTGATGGTGTAAACGCAATTGTGTTTCCCAATGCCTTTGGGATCTACTTTCCTCTGTAACCCATGGCCCTTTCACATTTGAAGAAGTAACTTAGAAAGTAACACTGCATTATTAACTAATCATTCATTTCTACTAGGTATCAAAAACAAAAGTCATAGCAATGCGAGATTGATCTCTCAGCCCGTGATTCGTGTGAATAGCTGAAAAGTTGTTGCAGGTGTAAGTATTGTAATAATAACAATAATAAGTATGTCGAAGAACAATAGTTGGACTTGCTGAAGCAAGCCCACTAATAAGTATAAGTATGAGCAATAATAATAGTTGGACTGCCTCTAAACGATAGTTAGAGAACCACTAAATATTTGTTGCTAAAACAACACAGCACAAGTCCAAAATGCATGTAGGTGACTAGCAAGCTAGCTAGTTCAAGCTAAAGCTAAGAATGCTTCCACTGCTATCACCAAAAGGACTAATGATAATACCACCACACAGGTACATATGTTGACTGTGTCTACTGTAAAATGTTAAAATTAAATGTCACATACCCGCTTCGAAGTCGATGTTCTCTCAACAATCGGTTACAAAAAAGAAAACATGAACAACAACCTGTCATAGAAACGGCAGTCCGTAGTCAACGCTGTGAAAACGTGTTCGTTTATTTGAAGGAGAAGACAAACTACTTCTTACTTTTAGCTATTTATTTATATGTCAGAATTCTAGGCTTGTACAAGGACCACTTTTGGAGAAGAAAATCACAGTCAGCAAGCTGTTAATCTGTAACCAACCCTCCAAAAATGGATGCATTCAAACAGTCAAACAAAGCATTTACAGTAAACAAAGTGATTGTGATTGGCTATTTGGTTGGGGAGCAACCTGGTTTAGACTTGGCATCCCTTGTTGTTCACGGGCTGGTCACACCATTCGTCCCATCTGCGGAGTCAGCACCCTGTTAGAGATAAGATACCTACTCTGGTATGTCCCCCCTAGCCTGGTACTTTTCCACTTTTGCTCTTTGTGTAAGCGTGTGTTTGTGTGTGAAAAACACCAGAGACATTTTTCAGTAACTTTCGTTGCTAATGCTCATGGCTTAGTAATGCTAATGCTCATGGCTTAGTTATGCTAGCTCTCGTCAATGTAAACATCAACAGAAGTGTGTTGCTGTGTAGCGCTGGATCAACCATTCCATAGAATACTGCTCATGTTCTATTTCTAGAGGTCACATGGTAACGTATTTTTGAAAAGTCTTTATGATACATCTATGATTATTATTAATTATTTTCAAAACTGTGTGTTGCTATGCAACCTTTCGATATAGAACATTAGCAACATTCTATGGAATGTTCAATCCGCTCCAGATAACAACACACTTCAGTTGATGTTTATATCGACACAAACCAGCTGATTTTCAGAGCAAAACGGGCTGAAAAATGCCTCAGTGTTTTTCAGGTTTGGACTGCTGCCTGCCGTTTTTACGTCCGTGTTTTCTTTTTTGTTGGGTTCGCGATCGTGCAGAGGGAAGCGACGGCAGCGACTTCGGAGAGGGTATGTGACGATAGTTGGACCATATCTGAAAGATAGTTAGACAATATCTGAACGATAGTTAGACAACCACTCGATATGTGTTGCTAAAACAACACAGCACAAGTCGAACATGCACGTAGGTGACGAGCAAGCGAGCTAGTTCAAGCTAAAGCTAACAATGCTACCATCGTTGCTACTGACGGGCTAACAGTCATGCCATTACACAGATGCATTTGTTGACTATGTGTCTACTGTAAAATGTAATTCAACGTGACATACCTGCTTCGAAGTCGCTGTCTTCTCAAAAAGGAAACAGGAACAACAACCTGTCGTAGAAATGGCAGTCCGCGCAGTCCCGCAGCCAAACCTGAAAAACACCGAGGCGTTTCTCAGTACCTTTCGTTGCTAATGCTAATGGCGTAGTAATGCTGGCGCTCAGAAGACCAGCTGGGTCTAGTCAATGTCAACATCATCAGAGGTGTGTTGCTGCGTAGCGCTGGATCAAACATAGAAGGTTGCCTGTGTTCTATTTCTAGAGGTCACATGGTAACGCATTTTTGAAAAGTGTTCATGATACGTGTCATGTATGATTATAACTCATTATTTTCAAAACTGTGTGTTGCTATGCAACCTTTCAATGTAGAACATCAGCAACATTCTATGGAATGTTCAATCCGCTCCAGATAACAACAAACTTCAGTTGAGAGTTTGCATAAGCAACGAAAGGCACTGAAAAATGCCTCTGTCTTTTTCAGGTTTGACTGCGAGAGTGCGTGGACTGCGGCCTGCCGTCTCTATGACAGGTTGTTGTTCGTGTCTTCTTTTTTTGCAGGGTTCGAGATCGTGAAGAGGGAAGCGACAGCGACTTCGAAAACGGTTTTCCCGAGGGGCCCATGCCTGTGTATCCAAATGCTCAAGAATGACATTTCAGTCTCGTTGAAAGCGTTGGTTCAAACCCGACCTAGGTTGAAGCTGTCTCCGTGCTCAAAGAAGCTGTTGGACGACGTCCGTCTGAATGTGGTCTCTGAAGGATGTGCCGCACGCCTTACATTGTTTCTCCACCTCTTCTGTTTCCACGCCCACGGTCGTCCAAACTGACAAAGAAGCATGGCTGTGCGACGAGGATGGGATTCGAACACACGCGTGCAGAGCACAATGGATTAGGAGTCCATCGCCTTAACCACTCGCCTTAACCATTTGAACCCAGGACCTCTCACATCCAAAGCGAGAATCATACCACTAGACCAACGAATCGCCTGACATCACCTTGCCCCTCCACCGCAACGGAGCCTCAGGTAGTGGGAAGTGTCCGCACTTTCTGCATTAAAAAAAGGACTATCTCATTCGCAACGCTGGCAAGGTGACCCATCTGCTGAAGCGGCGACCCAAGACACTTTGATGGAGTCGTCCGAGCTGGTGAAAGGCTAAACAACAGGGATCGTCCGGGATTTGAACCCGGGACCTCTCGCACCCTAAGCGAGAATCATACCCCTAGACCAACGAGCCACCAACTAATGGATGCCCCTCCCCCGCAATGGAGCCTCAGGTTGGGGGATGTGTCCGCGTGACAGACGGGATACTCACCACTATACTAACGAGGAGCTGTTTACCCTGAAATTCCACACATTTCAAAAAGATATTGTTTTGAGAATTAAAAAGAGAAAAAAAAATACCTTGACTGACCGAAGGGATTCTTTCGGATTACCTTGACTTCATAGGTGAGCTCAGTGGATCACGTTTTTCTAGCCAAGGGTTCCATCGTGTAATGGTTAGCACTTAGGACTCTGAATCCTGCGATTTGAGTTCAAATCTCAGTGGAACCTGTGGACATGTCATGTTTCCTTAAAAAGACAGCATCTGTGCAGGTCCAAAAGTGTTTTGCCCGATTGGAGGGTTTCTCATAACCTTGACAAGGTATCCATCGCCACAGGACCAACTCCATCCAGTGAAGGGTTCCATTCTGCAATGGTTGAGCAAGGTTCCATGGTGTAATGGTTACCACTCAGGACTCTGAATCCTGCGGTTCTGAGTTTAAATCTCAGTGGAACCTCTGGCAACAGCCTGTTTCCTAAAAACACTGCCCAGAAACATAGAAATTCAACACGACAAAGACATGTTTGTTGGTTTTGTGCTCTGAAGTGAAAGGGATGCAAGACACATTGTGCATGTAAGAGAAATCCTTCTTCAGGCCATGAGATGCTAGGAATAAGAAGTCATTCTCCCCGTCGGGGAATCGAACCCCGGTCTCCCGTGCGACAGGCGGGGATACTCACCACTATACTAACGAGGAGCTGTTTACCCTCAAATTCCACACATTTCAAAAAGATATTGTTTTGAGAATTAAAAAGAGAAAAAAAAATACCTTGACTGACCGAAGGGATTCTGAATCCTGTGATCTGAGTTCAAATCTCAGTGGAACTTGTGGACATATCATGTTTCTTTAAAAGAACAGTATCTGTGCAGGTCCAAAAGTGTTTTGCCTGATTGGAGGGTTTCTCATAACCATGACAAGGTATCCATCGCCACAGGAACAACTCCACTCTGGTGGGACTTGAACCCACAACCTTTGCTTCCCTACCACTGAGAAGCCTAGAAGTCCAATGTGCTATATGCGCTAAAACTGTTAAAAATAATAATAAAGCAGAGCTTGAAGATGGATTTTGCTGCGAGTGCAAGCAGAAATCTAAGGCACCGCTGGGATTCAAACCCAGGATCTCCTGTTTTCTAGACAGGCACTTTGACCAAGTAAGCCACAGCGCCTGCACAGAGTCTTTACAACCCATTTGTCAGTAAACTTGCAAATCCAAATCAGATTCGATGGAGGAAGCCCATCCTGGCAAACCAGAGACGATTTGACAGTGGGTAGAGCTATCAAAACCAGGACGTCCCTGGGTGGGCTCGAACCACCAGCCTTCCGGTTAACAGCCGAACGCGCTAACCAATTGCGCCACGGAGACCTCCAGAAGTTGACAACCGCTGCTGCCGCGAACGCTGACAAACAACTGACCCCTGTCACGTTAAGAATGAGGCTTCCCGACGCTCTCCAGCCCTCTCAAAAAGAGACATGATTCCTAAGCTACACTGCTGTGAGTCCTTTAATACTCCAAATTCAATCTACTGATCTGTCCTTTTCTTTTGAATCTCCTACTCAGCTCGTGTTATTGGTCCTGGTGCGGATGCACATATCCTGTCTGTTTTTCGCGGGTCTGCCTGCTTGCCTACAGCCTACCGTGAACTCTGTATTTCAAACTCACTGCGGCGGTAGGAGGAGAGACGGTGGGACTCTGGGGCGTGAGTTGGAAACGGACGGACGTTTTAATTCCATTATTGTCTTAAAACTATTGTTGTTATGTTTTTGCCATTATTGCCACTGTTGTGTTGATTTATTGATCTACAATTCCTTTAGGGAAACTCTAAGGCCAGAAAGATGTGGTTAGCCTACTGTGTACTAGTAAGGGCATACATTTCTAGCCTTATATCTACCTAAGGTTTACCTATGTGCAGGGATGTCACTTTGTTATGACTATATTGACCGTGAAGTGTGCAGTGGTTATTTTCCTTAGCACCATAGGATTGTATTCTCCCATTTGAGTTGTTTTACAACCCCTTGATGTCAGTTGGTTTGCTGTTTTATATTGTACTCCCTCACTGTGTGAAGTGTACTGTCTAGTTCCTCTTGTGCCCCCATCTATTCAGATTGTGCTTTTACCACTTATGCATGCTGTATGCTGTGCCTCTGTACCGTGCCCTGTACCGTTTAAAGTATTGATATCGTAGGAGACTGAAATGCTCCAGTACATTGACTAGGCCACAGCTCATGCTTTCTGCCAAGAGTACCCCCCCCCCCCCCTGAGCCTGTAGATCTTTTTAATATGACTGATTGATTATAACTCATGAATTTCTATTAAAGAATATTGTGTATTTTTTCTAACCTGCCTATTGTTGTTGTTGGGAGTCTTGGTGGAATTACACTTGTTCGTTAAGGCTGAGAGCTGTGAGACAGGTGGGGCTGGAGGTTAGCGCTGAACAGAGACACCGATTATCTCATCCGCACACAGCGCCGCGGCGCGCACTGTCTGTCACACCGAACTACAGCACAGGCCTACAGCAGCGCTCACCGCACTCATACACCGACTGGTCTACACACATGCATATCACGCTGTCTAGCACTCATTCAAAGGAGTCAAGTTGACTTGTTTCCCAGACGTTCTCTCTGTTATTGAGAATTTGCAAACTGAATTCATTGAATAGATTTTGCATGGTCCTGGATTTACGTTTAAGGCCCGCCATGTCGCGTAATAATGACCGCGCGTCATACCGACAGAACTTTGGATCAGTCAGTCAGTATTCAACACCAAAGCGTTCACTAAACAAACCTCTTGCATTAGCGATCTCTGTAGTAGATACATACTTGTTCTCTAGATACTGCAATCAAAACCCAACATTTACCTGCCTGGTCTTGTACGCAGTAAGGTAGGCATCCAAATACCAAAAGTATTTTAAGTTGACGGTTTTTTAGTTTTGTTTAAAAGTATTTTTAGAACTGTTGCCTACAACTGATTGCCCATAGCTGTGCTGCTCAATTACCCACTGTGTGTGTGTGTGTGTGTGTGTGTGTGTGTGTGCGCGCGCGTGTGTGTATGTGCGAGCGTAGGTTTGGGCTTGTGTGCGCGCGCGTGCTTACTTGCGTGCATGCATAACCACAGCAGTACTAGTCGGCCTAGTAGTGTGTGTGTGTGTGTGTGTGTGTGCGCGCGCGTGCGTTTGCGTGCCTGCGTGCGTACTGTTGCCTACAGCTGTTATTTGGTGCTGCTGGATTACCCACAGTACAGTAGGAGTGTGTGTCTGTGTGCGCGCACGTGCGTGTGTGCTTACGTGCGTGCATACGTCGACGTAAGTTATACTTATTTTCCAAAGAAAATATGTTTTGCCTCATATTTGCTGCTTTAGGTACTAATGGAGAACTCTATCTTGCAGAAAAAGCTCATGAGACTGTTCCTGGCCATGAATGACCAGAGGAAAGTGCCATCCAACATCACCCTCTGCCACATGAAGGATTGGCTGATGGCTGGGAGTCTCTTCCTGGAAGAGTAAGTTAAGCTTTGGTGCTCATAAATAGATAATTATCAACTGCTTGGTAGGTTGTACTCTTCAGTTTTAGATTTACTTTAAAGTTAGAAACTAGATGTGTTAGAATCATATATGCACAATTTGTTGAGAGAGAGAGAGAACTGACAAATGTTTTCCTTTTTTCATAGGAGGTGTCATGACTTCAGTCAGGGCACAGAGCTAAGGGAGCTTTATCTGGCTGAAGTGGTAAGGATTATAGCATCGTAGGCCAACATACTGTTTATATTCACTGAGAATCACAAACATGGTGGTGAGTTTATTCTTGACCAGTAAGCACTGTTGAAAGTGACATCATATGTTTTATAGGCCTGGACTGCACGGAGGCTCCTCCGTCTGGACAAGATGGAGAAGGAGCTCCAGAGAGAACAGCGCCTCTCAAGGCAGTTCTACAGAACAGTATGTATGACAACATCCTGTTGTGTTCTATAGGAACACCAGAAAGGCCTTGGTTGAGTTGATTTAACTCTGTCTCACTCCCCCCCCCCCCCCCTCTCTCTCTCTCCCTCTCCTATGAAGATAACCACTGAGGGACTGCAGCTTTTTTTAGAATAGTTCCGCCCGGCAGCAGAGACAACTGCTCACAAAATCCTCCTCCCCATCTTCTCTGGATTCCCAGCCTCCATCATAGCTGGGCCCAAGAGGGGCAACAGGCGCGGGAGGAGAGGCCCTGTTCACTCCGCAAAGAGGGAGGAGTTGTACATCCCTCTGCAGGCGTTCCTCGGCTCTGCCAGAGATGACCTCATCCCAGAGGTGGTGAGGATATCACTCAAGCACCTACTAGAGGACGAACCAGGGCCAATGCCAAACAGGCAGTCGGATAGGGCCAAGGCGGAGGCCAGAAAACGTGCTGCCGTCGAGGACATCTATGGCCTGGTAGCCCAAGCTGCGTCAAAGTACCTGAGGCAGTTTGGTGATGTCCCCGTGGCACGTCTCAACGCATTAAGTAACGATGTGTCACGGGACATGGTGCGGGCCGTATTTATGAAGTTTGAGGAGGCATCAAACAACTTCAGCCTCCTCGACTTCGATGGCGCCCCCTTCGATGCCAGGGCGGTGGTCCGGGATGCAGTCAGTGAGATGGCGTTTAAAAAGAAGATGGCCTCCTCCCACCTCGTCCCTGACCACCTTGAGGGTCTGTACAGGGTGGTAGTACAGATTGTCAAGGAGACCATTGTCCGCTGAGGTCCAAGGGTCGAGGTAACCAACATTCTCTGCTCCTTCCCCTGGATTGAGGCAGTAGAGGAGGTCAGTCATGGACTTATCCACCATTCTCAAGTCTCCATGCTCGTCCAGAACATCCTGACCGAGATGGAGCAGATTACAGGCTCTGGCCTCTGGGTAGCAATAGCTCATGGAGGTGTGGAGACCTACCTCAAGTGTCTGGTGGGCCTTCAGCTCACAAAGACATGTGTGGGCCTTACTACTGGACCACTCCTGGCCACTGTGGTAAGATATAAAAGCCATCTGAAATGCTCTGCTTGATTTTGTTTAATTCTAGTCCAATATATTTTGTTATATGCTTTCAGACTGTATTGACCGCTATGTGGTTATCACTTAAACTTGAACTCACTGGTGGAACAGCTAATTGGCTGATGGCTAAGTGATTGTTGTAGTTAATGTTCTGACAGTTCTTGTAAGGAAAAGGGATCACGTCCATTTACGTTATGAAAGTGAAATTCAATAGTTTTTCCAACTCTTATACTGTTTTATTATCTTTCTTTACAGCCTGCTGAGCCGATCACACTTGTGAGCAGCACTGAGGCAGCTGAATGCTGTGGTGAGGGAGCAGAATGCTGCATCGTGGCAGATTAATGCACTGGTGGTGAGTACTTGGGGACAATTAATTTTGGAGACAGTCTAATGTCATGATGAGAAAATAGGCTTATTAAACAGACACACTTTTAACATGTTTGATCTCTGTGTCAAAATAGCTACTTTGATGGATGGAGAGGGAGAGAGACAGGCACAGGAATGCCTCGGAGAACCTGCGGAATGCAGGAGCGAGGCAGCGGAATGCCGCGGAATGCCACAGGAATGCAGGAGCGAGGCGGCGGAATGCCGCGGAGAACCTGCGGAATGCAGGAGCGTAGCAGCGGAATGCCGCGGAGAACCTGCGGATTGCAGGAGGGAGGCGGCGGAATGCCACAGAAAACCTGCAGATTGCAGGATTGAGGCGGCGGAATGCCCCGGAGAACCTGCGAAATGCAGGAGCGAAGTGGCGGAATGCCACGGAGAACCTGCGGATTGCAGGAGCGAGGCGGCGGAATGCCGCGGAGAACCTGCGGAATGCAAGAGCGGGGCGGCGGAATGCCGCGGAGAACCTGCGGAATGCATGAGCGAGGAATGCAGGAGCGGGGCGGCGGAACCTGCGGATTGCATGAGCGAGGCGGTGGAATGCCGCGGAGAACCTGCGGAATGCAGGAGCGAGGCGGAGGAATGCCGCGGAGAACCTGCGGAATGCAGGAGCGGGGCGGCAGAACCTGCAGATTGCATGAGCGAGGAATGAAGGAGCGGGGCGGCGGAACCTGCGGATTGCATGAGCGTGGCGGCGGAATGCCGCGGAGAACCTGCGGAATGCAGGAGCGAGGCGGAGGAATGCCGCGAAGAAGCTGCGGAATGCAGGAGCGAGGCAGCGGAATGCCGTGGAGAACCTGCGGATTGCAGGAGAGAGTCACAGACATGCTGCGGAGAACCTGCAAAATGCAGCAGAGAGGCAGCTGAGAGCAGCAGTGGTACGTACTTGTGTGCTGATTAAATTAAGAAATGAGTCTTAATTCAAGACACACTTTTGACATGTTACATCTCTGTGTCAAAACAGTTACTTTGATGGATGGATAAACTAAGATCAATAAACTATAAACAATAAAATATGTTTTTTTCTATTTTTTCAGATCCTGGAGATGGAATTCTCCTAAAGAAGAAGAAGAAGAAGGGACAAGTTTGAGGGTTCTTCAGGCGTCTAGGGAGGATCCTGACCTGCTCCACTGGCCTTCCCAAAGAAGAGTAAAATGAGCCCTTTTTTTTTTTTTTAGATTAGATTCAACTTTATTGTCATTGTGCAGAGTACAAGTACAGAGACAACGAAATGCAGTTAGCGTCTAACCAGAAGTGCAAAATAGCAGAAAGTGCAATGAACAGTATTTACAGGTAGTGCAATATATGATCAGTAGTAGTGCAGTATAATATAGTATAATATAAGCAGTATAATATAGCAGTGCAGTATAGCAGTATGTGAGTAGCAGTAGCATTATAGCAGAATAAATAGTTACAGTATGAGCAGTGTAGCAGCATATGAGCTGTATGGGTAATGCAGTCTAGCAGTATATATGTATTAACAGTAACATGAGGTAGATGCAGAATAAATATAAATATGGAATGCCGTATAAACAAGTATGTACAGTATGTGCAGTAGTATTAAAGAAAATATAGGATATGTGCATTATGTGCATTATGAACAGTATGAACAGGTATGTACAGAAGAGCAGTGGTATTGAGTAAGAGCAGGGGAGGGGAGTAATAGTGCAATAGTGCAATTGTCCGGGTGGGGGGGGGGGGGGGGGGGTGGGGGTTGCGGGGGTAGTAGGTTGTCAGGTAGGTGTAGTGTTCGTGTTCAGCAGGGTGACAGCCGCAGGGAAGAAGCTGCCTCTGAACCTACTGGTTCGGGTGCGGAGAGACCTGTAGCGCCTCCCGGAGGGGAGTGGGGTGAAAAGTCTATGGTTGGGGTGAGAGATGTCCTTGACGATGCTGCGTGCCTTACGCAAGCATCGTTTGCCCTGGACAGCCTCGATGGAGGGGAGTGAGGAACCGGTGATGCGTTGGGCAGTTTTCACCACCCTCTGCAGTGCTTTCCGGTCCGATGCCGAGCAGTTGCCATACCATACTGTGACACAGTTGGTAAGGATACTCTCGATGGTGCAGCGGTAGAAGTTCACCAGGATCTGAGGAGATAGATGGACCTTCTTTAGTCTCCTCAGGAAGAAGAGACGCTGGTGAGCCTTCTTTATCACGGTGGAGGTGTTGAGGGTCCAGGAGAGGTCCTCAGAGATGTGGACACCCAGAAACTTGAAGCTGGTGACTCGCTCCACCTCAGTCCCGTTGATGAGGATGGGGGTGTGTGCGCCAGCTTTAGACTTCCTGAAGTCCACAATGAGTTCTTTGGTCTTCTTGGTGTTGAGAGCCAGGTTATTGTCGTTGCACCACACTGTTAGGTGCTGGACCTCCTCCCTGTAGGCCGACTCATCGTTGTTGCTGATGAGACCGATCACCGTTGTGTCGTCTGCAAACTTAACAATGGTGTTTGAGCCATGTACAGGTGTGCAGTCGTAGGTGAAGAGGGAGTAAAGGAGGGGGCTCAGCACACAGCCTTGTGGGACGCCGGTGTTCAGGGTGAGGGTTGAGGAGGTGTGGTTGTGAAGCCTAACAGACTGCGGCCTGTTGGTCAGGAAGTCTAGAATCCAGTTGCAGAGGGAGGGGTTGATGCCCAGTTGCCTGAGTTTGGAGATCAGTTTGGAGGGGATGATGGTGTTGAATGCTGAGCTGAAGTCAATAAACAGCATTCTCACATAAGAGTTAGTCTTGTCGAGGTGGGACAGGGCGGAGTGGAGTGCCGTTGAAATGGCATCCTCTGTACTCCTGTTCTGCCGGTAGGCGAATTGAAAGGGGTCCAGTGTGGGTGGTAGGCAGGTCTTGAGTTGAGCTAAGACCAGCCTCTCGAAGCACTTCATGATGATGGGCGTGAGTGCCACTGGTCGGAAGTCATTTAAGCTCGTTGCAGTGGAGTGTTTTGGCACCGGCACGATGGAGGTGGTTTTGAAGCACGCGGGGACAGCTGCTTGGGCTAGGGACAGGTTGAATATGTCAGTCCAAACCTTAGTCAGCTGCACAGCGCAGGCCCTGAGGACGCGTCCGGGGATCCCATCAGGACCAGCAGCCTTGCGTGCGTTAGTCCTGCTCAGTGCCGCACACACGTCGGTGGGGGATAGAGTGAGGGGCTGGTGATCCGCAGGGAGCACAGCCTTGATGGCCACCTCCTTGTTGTCCCTGTCAAAGCGGCCGTAGAAGTGGTTCAGCTCATCAGGGAGGGAGGCGTCAACGGAGCACAGAACTTACCCCCCAGAGGCGTCAACTTACCCCCAGCACAGAAAAAATTACCAAAAATAAACTAATATGGATTTTGATGATCAACATTGTGAATTTGTACATTTTTACAGAACATGCTAATTGCAATTCCGCACTTGATTACACTTGATAAGAGAGGATTTTCTATTGTCAATGATACTAATCTGGTACAGATACACTGCATCATCTTCATAACACACCAAGTTATTTCAGATATAGTATGTTGCATATTAATGTAGATCAGTGGAGGCTGGTGGAGGTAGAAATCGGAGGACACGCTCATTGAAATGCATGGAATGGAGTAAGAAATGGTATCAAACACATGTGTTTGATGTATGTTTTATACCATTCTTTATTCCATGCATTACAATAAGCCCATCCTCTGATTTCCACCTCCACCTGATCAGGTTTTGATCAATGCTGTTCAGAGAATCCCTGTGGAATGGACCAAAAGACTGACCCTTACCCTGCCACTGGGGGGCGATAGTGGAGGCCTTACCCCATTACCCCCTCTGATTAAAACCCTTTTTTGAGCTTTGTAATCAGGCATTTGGAGAGACGATTTACGTGGGGTCCTTACCATGTGTGTGACAATTGTTGTAGGTGGTTGGATGTGTCATGATGTTATGTTTGAGAACACTGCAATTCTTTTTTTTTTTTTTTATAGAAAATGATTAAATTCATTGTATGATGTAATGATTCTAAAAGTGTACCTATATATTCCCTAGGGAAAGCAAGTTGTGGGCTGGTGTTCTGTCAGCATGTGTCTGTCATATTTGAAGCAACTTCATTGAGCTTTAAATGCAGGCTGGTGGTAAATGAGAACTAACTCCAGGTTTCTGTCTCTTCAGATAATCGCTATGCCTGCCGCTGTTCTTTTCCTTGTTTGTTTAAGACAACGTTCATTTTGACATCTTTCGTTAAAGTCACTTCCCAGCTGGAGATTCAGTTTGATTAGATTAGATTAGATTAGATTCAACTTTATTGTCATTGTGCAGAGTACAAGTACAGAGACAACAGTTAGCGTCTAACCAGAAGTGCAAAAAAGCAGAAAAGTGCAGTGTGAACAGTATATACAGGTAGTGCAGTATATGAGCAGTATAGTAGTGCAGTATAGTATAAGTAGTGCAGTGTAAGCAGTATCTGAATTAGTATTATTAGAATTGATAGTGACAACTTTAATTTTAATGAACATTTTAAACTTTATAACTCAACCTGCTTTATTGAGAATCCTAGAAGTGAGGTTGATATACCGGTGATGGTTATCCTACTGGTATTGCAGTGTGCAGTGAATTCCCAAAGTCTTCCATCCCTCACTTGTGATTTTATGCTACTGGTGCAACTGTGGGAATGTTTGAAAACCGCGTCCATTGAAAAGGAAACACCATTGCTCTACATCCTATTCTATATTTCAAAATAGAGTAAAACCATCTTCTATCATTTATTTGGTAGGCTTGTGTTTGGGAAACCCAGAGTTGCTGAGCATGAATGTTAATTGACATTCTGTTTGATATGCCCTAATGATCACATCTCCAGTATTCCAAGAAAAAAATGTTCTGAATGTATTATCAAGTACATATCACTTTGATCTCTTACCAGTCCATTTGACACCCCCAACTGAAACAGAACAAGTGGAAAAAATCACATTCAACATCTGACCCTGAAAGAGCCACACCATTTATTTAAAAAAAAAATATATATATTATATTAATTATTCCATTGGATTAATGTGAGCTCATGTAAAATTTTCCCCTCGGACATCGCGTTACGCCCCGGTTTCATTCTCTGTCGGCAGAATTAATCTAATAGGGAGAAAGTGGTTATTAGGCCACAATGCAGCCTGAGAGAGATTTTCAGTCACTGAGATTTTCAGTCACTGTTTAGGAGCAACCTGAACAAGGCCCTGTTGTGCCATTCTGTCTTCTAAATCCTCTTGTGTAACTGTTTTTTAATAAAAACCCACGCTTGTTCCCCATCCAATTCCCCCCAATGTGAATGGAGTTGTAATATGTTCATACTATGATGGCTATTTAGAGTAATCTCACCTCTGTGTTGGAAATGTGGAAATTATCATGGGTGCCTTTACTATCAAGAGGTGTGTGTGTGTGTGTGTGTGTGTGTGTGTGTATTGATGATAGTCCATAAGCATCTCTCAACTGGATTCCTTTGGAAAGACTCTGTAACCTCCTATAATAAGGGCAATTATTGCATTACCAGGTTTGTGGTGAGAAAGCCATTAAATGGTGAGGTGAACAGTTCAGGTGTACAAGACAGTGTCATGGAGTATACAGGTACAACCTTGATCCATGGACATAATGTAGTCATTAGACACTGCAGGTCTTGAATATGAAATACAGAACTATTCAGAAATATGAATGTGGGGGGACATGCAGCGTTCGGCCTGTAGAGGGTGCTACAGGACCGTGGCCAAGGTGCGGAACCGAGGCTTTGTCGCACACCTGTTGCGAATGAAGCCTCGTTAACGAATGGTTTAAGATGTGTGTGCCTCTGCTTTGGGGAAAAGAAGGCTGAAAAGCTACGACTGAAAAGTCGCCCAGGACCGGAAAAAGGAACATTCTAAATAAACGGGTTTTATTTCTCTTATCACTACCACCGAGTCCACCTCTGTGTTAAGGACCTTGTTACAGTGGCGCCCAACGAGGGACACAGAAGGACAGGGGAAAAAGAGGAAAATGGAGGCGTTAAGCGCGGCAATCGGAACGATGGCCCTCATACTGGAGCAGCAGGCCCACCTCCAGCAGGAGCAGCAGTCCGCGGTGGGGGAGATGGTGACAGCGAGGGCTGAGGACCGTGCCCTCCTCCGGGAGGTCGTCGGGGCCATCAAGGCGGGGCCGGCGCCCGGGTCGGCACAAGGTCCCCCCAAGGTCCACCTCCAGAAAATGAGGGACCTGGATGACCCGGAGGCGTTCCTGGCTGTGTTCGAGGGGACGGCAAGGATCTCGGGGTGGCCAGACAGCGAGTGGGCATACCATCTGCTGCCCCTCCTGTCAGGTGAGGCGCAGCTCGCTGCCCACAGCCTGCCAGCGGCCGCCCAGCGGGATTATCCCTCCCTAGATTATCCCTGGGCCTCACCCTGGAGGAACACCGTCGCCGGTTTCGGGCCCTGACGATGGAGGAGGGGAGTCGGCCCTTTGCCTACACCCAGCGGCAGCGGGACAGCGCGTGGCGGTGGCTGGACCCGAGGAACGGCTCGGCGGAGGAGGTCGGGGACCGGCTGGTGATGGAACAGTTCCTCACGGGGATCCCGGCCCGGACCGCCACCTGGGTCCAGTACCACCAGCCCCAGGATCTCGCGGCCGCCGTGACCTTGGTGGAGGACCATCTCTCCCTCCCACCGCGGGAGCCCCGGCAACCAACCCCGGCCTCGCGCCAGTGACCTTGTTACAATGAAACATTCATTTATCACTGAAAATACAGTCTTTCAGGGACGGTCGGCATTTCGTACAATAGACTGCATGAAAAATACATGAGTTTCTGATGCCCAAAGATCTCCAACCAAGGTTTCTGAGGCACAGAGTACAGAAGTCAGCAGAGGAGCGAGGTCAATAGCAGGGGAGAAAATTAGAGAGAAAAGAACACGTGGGGGTGGGCTCTTTTCAGAGGCAGAGGGAAAGAGACAGAGAGAGAGAGACTGGGGCAGAGGAGACAGACACACATACAGTGTACACAGAGAGAGAGAGAGAGAGAGAGAGAGAGAGAGATAGAGGGAGAGAGACAGAGGGAGGGGAGAAAGATACAGGGGAGAGACACACACACAATGTACACAGACAGAGAGAGAGAATTCAATAAGACAATTTGAATTACCCAGTACTGTACCACAGCAGCAGGTAATATCACATTCCTTCGCCAACGCAGCGTTGCTTAGCTCATTTCGGGTTTAACTCCCAATTAGAATGAAATCGAACTTAATGCACCATCGCTGGCACTACACATGGTTGATTACATGCTGTGATCAGCTAATGAAATGAGGGGAGAGGTAAAAAGGCCAGTTAGGGGAACTGACTCCTGAATTATACATGATATTAATTATATCTTGTGGCTTTGTTATATTAATTATATCTTGAGGAGGGTTTTTTGGTTGAGTTGACTTCATTCCCTTTGGATCTTGGATTTCGTCCTCGTCCTGCTACGCTGCTGTAGGAGGAGCTGTGCGGAGCGTGGACTGGCGAGCCATTTCCAACGTCCCTTTTGTTGATTTTGATCTCAGTGAGAAAAGGAGAGACACTGTGCATTGTGCCATCTGGATTTCGGTAGGACAGATCCTTTGATGACCTGCTGACACACACTTGAACCACTGGACGGACCCTGGTCCATTGACTGAGACTAAGTAATCACAAATCTCCATCTGAAAGAGCTGGATCTAAGCTCGAATTAAGTAGAAGATTCCTTAAATGGAGTGTCCTTAATTGCTCATGGACTGGGATATCTCCAGGAAAGACTAAATACACTAAAGTAAGTTTTGAACTAGTCAACATTTCATCAGAAATTAATCACTTATGCTAACCACTGAGATTAAGTAATGCTCCCCCCTCCCCCCTCCAGTATTGTATGCTGTGATTCTGTGTTAAAAGAGTAATACTTTCCTCTCCATCTATTTGTAGGCTCTCGCAATGCAAGGTCCTCTGCTACTCTGGCTAGATCTCTGATAAAGTTTAGCAGTTGTGACTTGTGCACCGAACTGGATTTAAGCATTAATAACCTAGGTGACCAAGGAGTCAATCAACTCATTGGTACACTGATGCAAGTTGACCAAGCAAGTGTGGCGTGAGTATTAAATTCACCCTGTAACTGAATATTTCACATATTAAATTAGGTTTAAGCTTCCAGTATGTATATATTTAAAATAGTGCCCAGTGGCCATGATATATCGATAGTGATTAAGGAATGATATCACGTGATAAAAAACATTTAGTGAAGAGTACTGTTTTGGTTCAAACAAAGAGCTTTATAAAATCTGGTGTGAAGGTTGAGTACTGGCGTTTACGTATCTATTTTACATTTTGTTTGTTTACAAGCACATTATGCCGCTATCTATGTACATTTTCAAATTGTCAGTTTGACCAAAAAGGGCAACAAAGCACAAAACTACATGCTTTTTAAGTGAAATATTCAAGAGTGCCATTTTCTTCACCAGGACTTACCAATGTAACCTGAGCTTGTACTACTGTAGCCTTACGGGGGATGCTGCAAACAGCTGGCTGCATTTCTAGGAGCCGAAACCTGCCTGACTCGGCTGAACATGAGTAGCAGCAAATTGCTGAATTCAGGCGTGATGCTGCTCTGCGAAGGCCTGAGGTCACAGTTGTGTTATCTGCAGGAACTGAAGTATGTCTACCTCAGAGTTTAGCTTATCTATCTCTTATTCCAGTAGCAAGATCATTCAAGTGTGCATTTATAATATATTCATGTTGCATGGATTTGGTTTCTGCTTTGTAATGTGTAAACATAATAATGTCTCCCCTTTTATTCTAGTCTTGCAAACTGTGGAATCACTGAGGAAGGCTGTGCTGCTCTGGCTTCTTCACTGAATGCAAACCTCTCTATCTCGGAATGCCTGAGAGAGCTAGATCTGAGCAGGAATCCCCTAACAACCAGCTCGCTGCAGCACTGAAGAATCCATCCTGTCTAATAGATACACTCAGGTGAAAACTAGAACCAGTACTCCCATATCAGAAAAATGTGTACTGTATAACTTTACATGCAACATTGTATTAATATGCTTTTCATGGGCAGTTTGCATCAAGGGATGTATTCATACCGAAAAGCGGGTTACAAAGTGCTTTGGCTCAATGCTTCAACAGATGTTGCCCCAGGTCGCAGTAAAATTCCAAGGTCAAAAACCCTTTCTTTTAAACATTTTTACATTTATGGCATTTAGCAGACGCCTTTATCTAAAGCAACTTACAACAATACATTTGTTTAAGTAAGTGAATCATCTATCCAACAGTCATCATAAGACAAAGTAATCAATGCTCACACCAAGGGCCATCGGCAGTCGTAATGCCAGTAGGCTAATTATTTTTTTTTTTTAAATATATTTTATTAGCAGGAGAGAACTTGGACAGGGGGGTAGCGGGGAGAAGAGGTCTCGGGGTTGGGGTTAGGGTTAGTATTGGGGGGGTAGTGAGGGTGAAGCGGTCTTTAGGAGGGACTGTTAAGATGGAGCCTGAAGAGATGGGTTTTCAATCTACGGTAGAAGATCGGAAGTGACTCTGCAGTCCTGACCGTTGTGGGAAGCTCATTCCACCAGCGGGGCACCAGGACAGTGAAAAGCTGTGACCGAGTAGCGCGGCCACTGCATCCACGTAGAGGCGACGGTTCCAGGTGGGTAGCCGAAGTGGAAGAGCGGAGTTATCTTGCAGGGGTTTGGGGGCTAACCATTGCTTGCAAGTAGGGAGGGGCTGTTCCCTTTGCCGCCCGGTAGGCAAGCACCAGGGTCTTGAATTTGATGCGAGCTGCTACCGGGAGCCAGTGGAGGATGCGGAGGAGGGGCATGACATGAGAGTATTTGGGGAGATTGAACACCAGACGAGCGGCAGCATTCTGGATGAGCTGCAGAGGCCTGATGGAGGAGGCGGAGAGTCCAGCCAAGAGTGCATTGCAGTAGTCAAGGCAAGAGATTACAAGTGTTTGGACTAAAAGTTGTGCTGCTTCTCTGGTGAGGAATGGACGTATCCTTCTGATGTTGTAGACAAAGAATCTACAGGAGCGTGCTGTCGCTGTGATGTACGCCACACAGGATAAGTGGTTGTCAAGGATCACCCCAAGGTTCTTGGCTGTATGAGAGGAGGTCACAGTAGAGTTTTATACTGTGATGGAGAAGTCTTGGAGAGGGCAGGCTTTCCCTGGGAGGAAGAGCAGCTCAGTCTTGTCAAGGTTGAGCTTGAGGTGGTGGGCTGACAGCCAAGCAGAAATGTCTGCAAGACATGCCGAGACACGTGTTGCCACCTGTGAGTCAGAAGGGGGGAAAGAGAGAAAAAGCTGAGTGTCATCTGCGTAGGTGTGGTAGGAAAAACCATGTGAAGAAATTACCGAGCCGAGAGTTTTGGTATAGAGAGAGAACAGTAAAGGCCCAAGGACAGAGCCCTGAGGGACACCAGTGGTGAGGGGTCACCTGGTAGGAGCGACCGGCAAGGTAGGATGCAAACCAGGAGAGTGCAGAGCCAGAGATGCCCAATTCTGAGAGGGTGGAGAGAAGGATCGGGTGGTTTACTGTGTCAAATGCAGCAGACAGGAATGAGAACAGAGGAGAGGGAGGAAGCTTGAGCGGAGTGGAGAGCCTCCGTGACAGTGAGGAGAGCAGTTTCAGGAAAGTGCCCAGCTTTAAAGCTGGATTGGTGAGGGTCAAGGAAGTTGTTTTGAAGGAGGTAGTTAGACAGTTGGTTAGAGACAGCACGTTCAAGGGTTTTAGATAAGAAGGAGAGAAGGGATACCGGTCTGTAGTTATTGACAGCAGACGGATCAAGAGTTGGTTTCTTGAGAAGAGGCTTGACTCTGGCTGTCTTGATGGTAGCTGGGACAGATCCTGTGGATAGGAAGGTGTAAGGAATGGAAGGAGGTCTTTGGAGATGGATTGGAGAAAGGGGGAGGGGATAGGATTGAGGGGGCAGGTGGTTGCCCGCTTGGATGTGACCAGCTTTAGAACATCATCAGAGGAGAGGGGGGAGAAATCTGATAAACCAGAGACTGGGTGTTGCACAGTGGGTTTGGGAGGAGAGGTAGCATTGTTGGTGAGAGGTAGAGGGAAGGAGCTGCTAATGTTATCAACCTTCTTTTCAAAATAGGTGACAAAGTCATCGGCAGACAGAGAGGAGGGAGGAGGGGGAGGAGGAGGGTTGAGGAGTGAGGAAAATGTGGAGAACAGTTTCCTTGGGTCAGAGACAGAGGATTGAATTTTGGAATGGTAGTATAAGGCTTTAGCAGCTGATGCAGATGAGGTGTAGTTGAGTAGGAGAGAGTGATAAGGGTCTAGGTCATCAGGAAGGCCAGATTTTCTCCATTTCCTCTCAGCTGCCCAGAGCCCTATTCTACAACCTTGCAGGGTTTCAGACAGCCAGGGAGCGCGTGGAGTGGATGGTGCCGGCCTTGAGATCTGTGAACAGAGAGAGTCGAAGGATGAGGAAAAAGAGGACAGGAGGGTGGAGGAAGCTGCATCAGTAGATAGAAGAGAGAAGGATTCAACAGAGGGTAGGGTGGATAAGACAGAGGAAGAAAGAGCGGTGAGTGAGTGGGTGCGTAGGCCGCGACCAGAGGACACAGTGTGGGTAGAGACTGGTTGGGAGGGTGAGCATTTGAGAGGGAGGGAGAAGGATACGAAATGATGGTCCGAAAACGGAAGTAACAGTGATGTTTGAGGTATGGGAGGATCTTGTGAAGACAAGGTCAAGCTGATTGCCCGCCTTATGAGTGGGACGAGAGTGGGACTGAGTAAGGCCGAACGAACTCTATCATGAGCCATCTCGTCTAATTATCCAAATCTCCGTCCTCACACCTTGAGATGTATGGTCCTCTGTGAAACATATTGAATGTACGCTTTAATCACACTCACCAAGACCCAGGGGAGATAACTTAATGGCATAATAATAAGTAGCTTTCAAGATTCAAATCACACTTTTTATGGACACGTGTTTGATACCATTCCTGATTCCGTTCCATGCATTGCAATGAGCCCCGTCCTCTGATTTCTATCTCCACCAGCCTCTCATTTCCATTTCTGAACTCCACCCAGAGTGTGTGTTGTGAATGTCTGTGGTTTAATCTCTCTCTCTCTCTCTCTCTCTCTCTCTCTCTCTCTTTCTCTCTCTCTTTCTCTCTCTCTCTCTCGCCACCCTCCACACACTTGGCGACCACATATGCTTTGACCATGTTGGCTGTGACCACACAACGTGTACAACGTTATTGGTATTTTGTGTAGTTGACGTGTCATTTTAGGATACGCCGCATCGCTGGCACTTATCATTTTCTTCAATGCTGTAATGGAAAGAACCAAAACTGACTGCTTCTGTGATCTTACAATAGACGGAATGTGACCTTGGAACACTCCTAACCGTAGGCTGAGACATTGTGATAGTGGCTCACAACGCCTACGCTTCTTTCCCAGCTTCTTTCCTATGTTATCAGCAAGCAGGTGCAAAACATGTTTACCACTAGACCTATGACGTACGAGCATTAGAGTAAAGTACAGTTCTCTCCTCAGCCACGGCATCAGTCTCTGAATCCACACTGTTGGTGAAGGAATGCTGATCCAGCTGTAACCAACGTTGTTTAAACTTTGCATATGCATTAAAACTCTCAACTGAGACCAAACATTGTTTATTGTTGCTCACTGAAAGATTTCCACCACAATCTACAGCTAGGCCAAGTTGTGGTGGACCCCGGAACACAATTTTGTAAGCCAGTCATCAGTTTTTCTTTGGATAAAAAACAAGGCATTAGACATGGTAAGGTTCTCCCGTTATTCTCTCAAATTGTCCGTCCATTTCTAAACTGAGGCCATGTCAAGACTGAATAAGTAGTCCTATAAGTAGGTAGGGATAGCGTGTCAATCCGCTCGTATCAAAATAAATACTTTTCGGCGGTCATTCGGCGCAATGTAACTTTTCTAAATGTTTTCTGGCTGTGTGTGCTTTAATCGAGGGAGATTGGATCACATTTCAGCTAGTCACGACAACAACGTTAAAGTGTCAAGTCGCAAAGGGGGGACATCATATCATCATCTTCAGCTCTCCAGAAAAAGTGCGGTCTGGTGTGCTCGAATGTCCCCAGCAGTTCGGAGTAACGTATGGCACACTCATCAAGATGAGTGCAATCAGCGCAGGTGTTTCCTCACGAAAGTTACTCCGTTCATACTCTCACAGTCCTATAAGTAAGTAGCAGGGGAGCGAAAACAGCCTCCTCTAGCCGTCAGTTGGACACAATTGTCAGGAGAAGTTGTTAATGCTAGGCAGAGCACACAAGCCCAAAACAATGCTCGCACACACATACACGCACACACACACACACACATACACACACACAAATACACACAAATACACACACACACACACACACACAGTTCTACTGTGGGTAATCGAGCAACACAGCTATGGGCAATCAGTTGTAGGCAACAGCTCTAAAAATACTTTTAAACAAAACTTAAAAACAGCCAACTTGTACACGTCTGACTTCTGCTACAACAAAGAGTCATGCCACATGCAGAAGTTTTCGGACGATACTGCAATTGTGGGGTGTATCATAGATGGGCAGGAGGGGGAGTACAGGAGCCTGGTGGAGGACTTTGTGCAATGGTGCAAACTCAACCACCTACAACTCAACACTACTAAGACCAAGGAGATGGTGGTGGATTTCCGTAGGTCTAAGCCCGCTCTGCTACCAGTCTCCATTGAGGGAGTCAATGTGGAGGTGGTCAGCACATATAAGTATCTGGGGGCACACCTGGACAATAAACTGGACTGGTCAGCCAACACTGATGCGATTTACAAGAAAGGACAGAGCCGGCTGTACTTCCTGAGGAGGCTGCGGTCCTTCAATGTCTGCAGCAAACTCCTAGGGATGTTTTACCAGTCTGTGGTCGCCAGCGTCCTCTTCTATGCAGTGGTGTGCTGGGGAGGAAGCACTAAGAAGAGGGATGCCGGGCGACTGGACAGGCTGGTAAGGAAAGCTGGCTCTGTTGTGGGAGCTGAACTGGAGAGCATCACTTCAGTAACGGAAAAAAGAACTGAGCAAACTGCTCACCATCATGGACAATGAAGGTCATCCACTGTACCACACCATCATCCAGCAGAAGAGCTTGATCAGCTGGAGACTACGAGCACTGACATGCAAAACTGACAGACTGAGTAAATCATTTGTCCCCAGAGCCATACAACTTTACAATATGTCAATCAAGGGCAAAGAGATGGACTTCTCTGCATAACCTCCACCCTCTGTATCACATCACTGTCCTGTACCTTACTGTTTCACCTCATTAACTACAATGTTTACTGGCTATGCTAGGCCTCATACACAGCCCCTACCTCCCTCCACCAGCCTGGACTAAATGCACTTTAAAAATAGTCCATATTTATTTAGCCCATATTTAGTATTTAGTCTTTAGTATTTAATGCTATAATTGCACTGTCCTATAATTGCACTGTCTTGCCTTACCTTTTGGCACCTCACCTAACTGCAAAGACGTTTACAACTGCACCTCGCCTGTTTACAATCCTGCTTATGTTGTATGTTGTATGTATATGTTATGTGTGATGTCTCTATGTCTGTAAGCTACTTGGAACCTGAATTTCCCCTAGGGATAAATAAAGTTTCTATCTATCTATCTATCTATCTATCTATCTATCTAACTTAAAATACTTTTTGGTATTTGGATGCCTACCTTACTGCATAAAAGACCAGGCAGGTAATATTGGGTTTTGATTGTTTTGATCTTGACAACTAGTATGTTTATACTCCAGAGAGCGCTAATGCAAGAGGTTTGTTTAGTTATCGCTTTGGTGTCGAATACTGACTGACTGATCCAAAGTTCTGTCTCTCAAATTCTGTATGACGCGCTCATTATTACGTCGCATGGTGGGCCTAATACGTAAATCTAGAGCCATGCACACACAAACCCATACACACACACACACACACACACACACACACACACACTTATACTGTGGGTACGCACGCACGCACGTACGTACATAGGCACGCAGACGCGCATACACACACTACTCCTACTAAGCCTGTTAGTACACTGGGATACGTATGCACGCACGTAAGCACTGGGATACGTATGCACGCACGTAAGCACACACGCATGTGCGCGCACACAGACACACACTTCTACTGTACTGTGGGTAATCCAGCAGCACCAAATAACAGCTGTAGGCAACAGTACGCACGCAGGCATGCAAACGCGCGCACACACACACACACACACACACACACACACACACACACACACACACACACACAGTGGGTAATTGAGCAGCACAGCTATGGGCAATCAGTTGTAGGCAACAGTTCTAAAAATACTTTGAAACAAAACTAAAAAACTGTCAACTTAAAATACTTTTGGGTATTTGGACAACGAGTATGTATATACTACAGAGAGCGCTAATGCAAGAGGTTTGTTTAGTGAACGCTTTGGTGTCGAATACTGACTGACTGATCCAAAGTTCTGTCTCTCAAGATCGGTATGACGCGCAGTCATTATTACGCGACATAGCGGGCCTTAAACGTAAATCCAGGACCATGCAAAATCTATTCAATCAATTCAGTTTGCAAATTCTCAATAACAGAGAGAACGTTTGGTAAACAAGTCAACTTGACTCCTTTGAATGAGTGCTAGACAGCGTGATGTGCATGCGTGTAGCCCAGTCGGTGTATGAGTGCGGTGAGCGCTGCTGTAGGCCTGTGCTGTAGTTCGGTGTGACAGACAGTGCGCGCCGCGGCGAGGCATGCTGCAGTAGGTGTCAGGGTAATTACCACGAGCGCTGTGTGCGGATGAGATTATTGGTGTCTCTGTTCAGCCTCCAGCCCCACCTGTCTCACAGCTCTCAGCCTTAACGAACAAGTCTAATTCCACGAAGACTCCCAACAACAACAATAGGCAGGTTAGAAAAAATACACAATATACTTTAATAGAAATTCATGAGTTATAATCAGTCATATTAAAAAGATCTACAGGCTCAGGGGGGGGTGGGGTACTCTAGGCAGAAAGCATGAGCTGTGGACTAGTCAATGTACTGGAGCATTTCAGTCTCCTACGATATCAATACTTTAAACGGTACAGGGAAGCTAGAGGCACAGCACACAGCATGCATAAGTGGTAAAAGCACAATCTGAATAGATGGGGGCACAAGAGGAACTACATGTACCAGTACACTTCACACAGTGAGGGAGTACAATATAAAACAGCAAACCAACTGACATCAAGGGGTTGTAAAACAACTCAAATGGGAGAATACAATCCTGTGGTGCTAAGGAAAATAACCACTGCACACTTCACGGTCAATATAGTCATAACAAAGTGACATCCCTGCACATAGGTAAACCTTAGGTAGATATAAGGCTAGAAATGTATGCCCTTACTAGTACACAGTAGGCTAACCACATCTTTCTGGCCTTAGAGTTTCCCTAAAGGAATTGTCGATCAATGAATCAACACAACAGTGGCAATAATGGCAAAAACATAACAACAATAGTTTTAAGACAAAAATGGAATTAAAACGTCCGTCCGTTTCCAACTCATGCCCCAGAGTCCCACTGTCTCTCCTCCTACCGCCGCAGTGAGTTTGAAATACAGAGTTCACGGTAGGTTGTAGGCTAGCAGGCGGACCCCCGAAGAACAGACAGGATATGTGCATCCGCACCAGGACCAATAACACAAGCTGAGTAGAAGATTCAAAAGAAAAGGACAGATCAGTAGATTGAATTTGGAGTATTAAAAGACTCACAGCAGTGTAGCTCAGGAATCATGTCTCTTTTTGAGAGGGCTAGAGAGCATCGGGAAGCCTCATTCTTTATGTGGCAGGGGTCAGTTGTTTGTCAGCGTTCGCGGCAGCAGCGGTTGTCTCTCGGGCGGGGACAGCGCAGCGTGCTTGGAATCAACGAGGAGATAGAATGGTGAGCGTTGCACGAGGCGCAGTCCTTACACCGGCATGGTCTGCACGTCCGTGCGGGTCGGGTGATTACCGTAGGAGCTCCTATTTCGCAGATCCCTGTCAACTTTACACACTGTCAGCGTCACCTTTCCGGTTCACCTGCAAAGACAAAAGCACCAAACAAAACACAGCACACCCATTGGCAACAATAGTGTAATCTCTAGGCTTGGTTTAGAGTCTCCATTAAAAAATGTCCAGAATTTGTACAGTATCCCATACAAGGCTTGGGGTGAGTCTCTTGTTTACAATGTCTGGGAATGTCAATGTCTCCGCATTACTGTGATACGGTGGTCACATCCGCGACACTTACACAACCTGTCAATCACACAGAGAGAAGATGAAGATAACCGTGTGTGCTTTGGTTGGCTTTGAAGCTGGACTCTGGCTTGGGACTGGATCTGATGGTTTTCCGGGCCTGCAGAGGGGAAGGAGGGAACACCTGAAAGCGAGCAGGGACACTAGATACCTGGGGTCTTTCATGGCACTTCCCTGTGGCCTGCTCGCTCCAAATGTAGGTGGTAGGGCTGTCCTCCTTCCTGGCTCTTGGGGTGGTGGTTGGAGTCCTCCACTGGCTTATATCACGGCATGTCAAAGCTTTGCTGATTGCTGGTCGTCCGAGGGCTCGGCACGGCATGGCACGGCTTCACTGGTGGCTGGACCTCCTCAGGCTCAGCACGGCCTCCTGGCTGTGTGGAATGAGGAGTTGCACAGGGGCCTGACTTGTGCTCAGTGGCGGGCAGGCCACTCACCAGAAGAGTCAAGGTCTCTGGCAACTCTGCTCGACAGAGAAAGCTGGTCCCAGCAGTGGTCAAACCACCTACTAAAAAACTACAGCTCCCCAACCAAGTGTGGATAAAGGAAGAAGAAGAGGCTGGGAAGGGCTACCAAGCCAAAGTGAGTGCAGAACGAGGTGGCCGAGTGGTTAGGACGTTGGACTGCTAATCCATTGTGCTCTGCACGCGTAGGTTTGAATCCCATCCTTGTCGCGCAGCCTTGCTGCTTTTTCCGCTTGACAGTCCCATTGGAAGACCGAGGGCATGGAAAAAGAAAGGGAGAAAGCGGCGGTGGAGAAACAATGCAAAGCATGCAACACTTAATTCGGAGAGCATGGCCAGGATTACTCCGTAAAAAAGGGAGGGGGGCAAATAAAAATCTTACAACAATGCACACACAGTGGAGGGAAACTCCCTGCTTTTTGACGACAGGGCAGACATGTCCCCCAACCTGAGGCTCTGTTGCGGGGGAGGGGCAGGGATTCGTCAATCAGCTCTTTGGTCTAGTGGTATGATTTTCGCTTTGGCTGCGAGAGGTCCTGGGTTCACATCCCGAACTAAACCTTTCACCAGCTGGGACAACCAAATGGAAGTGCTTTGGCTCAATGGTGCCCCAGGTCACTGCAAAATTCCAATGTGAAAAACACTTCTCTCACGTCCTGGCTTTAAGGGCTACCAGCCTAACGTGAGCGCAGGATGAGTAATTAAGGTGATGGACTGCTAATCCATTGTGCTCTGCACACATAGGTTTGAATCCCATCCTCGTCGCACAGCCTTTCTGCTTTATCAACATAGAAGGCAGAGGTGGGGTTCAAACCGACGCTTTCAACGAGACTGCAGTGTCAGTCCAGCGCCTTCAGAAGCGCAGGCATGGGCCCTTCGGAAAATGGGAACCAACCTTACATTGGCCAGGAATCAAACCCCGGTCAACTGCATGGAAGGAAGCTATGCTCACCACATTCGTGAGAGCAGGCAGGGCCGCAACAATGATATGACCATCCAAGACCACAACATTCATATCCAGGACTCAACATTTTGCAGGGTTTTTGTTGTCACTTGTATTTCATGGCCAGGATTACTCCGTAAAAAAGGGAGGGGGGGCAAAACAAATCTTACAACAATGCACACATAGTGGAGGGAAACTCCCCGCTTTTTGCTGACGGGGCGGAAAACGTCCCCCAACCTGAGGCTCCATTACGAGGGAGGGGCAGCCATTAGTCACATGGCTCGTTGGTCTAGGGGTATGATTCTCACTTAGGGTGCGAGAGGTCCCGGGTTCAAATCCTGGACGAGCCCTTTGATTTTAGCCTTTCACCAGTTATACATATTTTGATATATTGAAACTGCCATCATGCATTTTACAGGCCTAGACTGAACAGAGGCTCCTCCGTCTGGACAAGATGGAGAAGGAGCTCCGGAGAGAACAGCGCCTCTCAAGGCAGTTCTACAGAACAGTATGTATGACAACATCCTGTTGTGTTCTGTAGGAACATCAGAAAAGCCTAGGTTGAGTTGATTCCTCTCTCTCTCTCTCTCTCTCTCTCTCTCTCTCTCTCTCTCTCTCTCTCTCTCTCTGTCTCTCATGAATATAACCACTGAGGGGCTGCAGCTGTTTTTGGAAAAGTTCCGCCCGGCAGAAGAGACAACTGCTCGCAAAATACTCCCCGTCTTCTCTGGGTTGCCAGCCTCCATCATAGCTGGGCCCAAGAGGGACAAAAGGCGCGGGGGAAGTTTACTCCGCGAAGAGGGAGGAGTTTTCCATCTCTCTGCAGACATTCCTCGGCTCTGCCAGCGATGACCTCATCCCAGAGGTGTTGAGGATATTGCTCAAGCACCTGCTAGAGGACGGGCCTGGACCAATGCTGAACAGGCAGTCTGATAGGGCCAAGGCGGAGGCCAGAAAACTGAATGCATCACTGAGACAGTTGAATGCAGCACTGAGACAGCTGAATGCATCACTGAGACAGTTGAATGCAGCACTGAGACAGAAGAATGCAGCACTGAGAGCTGAATGCAGCACTGAAACAGTAGAATGCAGCACTGAAACAGCTGAATGCAGCACTGAAATGGCTGAATGCAGCACTGAGACAGCTGAATACAGCACGGAGACAGCTGAATGCAGCACTGAGACAGCCGCTTCGTTGCATTTTGCGCCATGCTGAGCAATCACATTTCGCATTTTCTTGCGGAAATGCATCTCTAGTTATCATTATCATTTGATCATTATGAACAGCTAGGTAGCTAATGTAAACCGTGTTTGACACCCATTTGAGAGGGAAAGGGTTATCTTATGCTAGGAATAGCCTACCTAGCATCTGCTAAGCTATTAGCTAGCTTACCATAATAATTGATAGGCTGGCTATCCACCTGGTAGCGACCATAATATAATTTGAAGACGAGTAAGCCATAATGTATGTATAACTTGTCTTGAAATTGATATCTAACACAATAGCCTAACGTTACGATTATTTAGGATTAATAACGTTATATCTAGCTTGCTATTGTAATGTTACCTGCTGCATGGTTGTTGCACTGAGGGCAGCGATGCTGATGCCAGCCGAACTGCTGCATTGCTGCTAGGAGGGGGGTCGTCCGTGGGCTGGCGACTGTTTATAAAAAAAAGCCAAAAGCATCTAATTTAGGGAGCTTTGCAACCTTCTCCTCCTGTTCGTTTCTCTCGTCTTTTTTTACTGCCACTCTTATGTTTGAAAGGCATGACTGCTCGCTCGGCTTGCAGATGTGCTCAGCTTGTCAATCTTGATGTTCAGATTTTGAAATTAAGAAATGTATTTAATTGAATAGTAGAATAAGCATATCATTTTGTTATAGATTGCTATTGACTATTTTACCAAAAAAAAGAAAAAAAGAAAACCATGACGGAGATGGGTTTGCCTTTTCGAGGGCATATATAGCAAATGGCACCGTTTCTGGTTGAACATGAGTTCTTCTTTGAACACAGGCATATCATCCCAGAGGTGGTGAGGTCAAGCACCTGTTAGAGGAAATGCCAGGGCCAATGGGGAACAGGCAGTCGGATAAGGCCGAGGCGGAGGCCAGAAAACATGCTGCTGTTGAAGAAATCTGTGGCCTGGTAGCCCATATTGTGGCAAAGTATCTGAGGCAGTTTGGTGATGTCCCCATGGCAAGTCTCACCACACTAAGCAAGGATGTATCACGGGACATGGTGCGAGCCGTATTCATGAAGATTGAGGAGGCATCAAAGAACTTCAGCCTCCCTGACTTTGATGGCGCCCCCTTTGATGCCAAGGCGGTGGTCCGGGATGCAGTTAGTGAGTTGGTGTTAAGAAGATGGCCTCCTCCCACCTTGTAAAGGTCCCTGACCAATTTGAGGGTCTGAACAGGGTGGTAATACAGATCGTCAAGGACACCATCATCTGCCGAGGTCTAGAGGTTGAGGTCAACAGGGGCGAGACAACCAGCATTCTCAGCTCCTTCCCCTGGATCGAGGCAGTAGAGGAGGTCTGGCATGGACTTCTCTACCACTCTCAAGTCTCCAAGCTCATGCAGAGCATCCTGCCCGAGATGGACCAGATCACAGGTACTGGCCTCCGGATAGCGATTGCTCATGGAGGTGTGGAGAACTACTTTAAGTGTCTGCTGGGGCTTCAGCTCACAAACACAATACCGCTGGACCACGCCTGGCCACTGTGGTAAGAAATGAGAGCCATCTGAAATGCTCTGTTGGATTATGTTTAATGCTAGTCCAATATATTTGATCTGTGATGTTATCTTTAATCATTTGTAAATATACTGAGCTTTTGTTATATGCCCATGCCTTTCCTTGATGTCCAGGCCTCTGAGAACACAAAGATGGAAGTGGAACAGCTCCTACAGAAGACTGCCCAGGTGAAGGTGGATAAGCCCATCCAGCTGGCCATCGACCAAACCACCCAGGAAGGTCAGCAGTTGGAGCCAAAAAATGAGAGGCCTCCAAAGATGGAGCTGGTCATCGACCAGAGAGACGATACAGAGAGACGGGACAGAGAGACGGGACAGAGAGACGGCGGATCGGCCCATCCAGCTGGTTATCAACCAGCTCGACAGAGAGACTGCCCAGGTGAATGTGGATAGGCCCATCCAGCTGGTCATCGACCAGCACGACAGAAAGACTGCCCAGGTGGAGGTTGATAGGCCTATCCAGCTGTTCATCGACCAAACCACCCAGGAAGGTCTGCAGTTGGAACCAAAAGAGGAGGGGCTACCAATCACTACCGATCTTCCGCCGTAGATTGAAAACCCAATCCTAAAGTCCTCTGATGGATGGATGGATGGATTAAAAGTCTGGCAGCAAAAAGGATCACGTCGATTTACATTATGAGGATGAAATTCAATACAGGTTTTCCTTTTCTATTGTCTTTGTTTATAGCCTGCTGCGCTAATGACACTAGTGAGCAGCATTGAGGCAGCTGAATGCTGCGTTCAATCAGTCAAATGTTTCATCGTGGCAACTGAATGCACTGGTGGTGAGTACTTGGTGACAATTAACTTAGTAGGCGGTCTAATATATTGTGATGTGAAAATAGTCTTCTTCAACAGACACACTCTGTATCAAAACAGTTACTTTGATGGATGGACACAGATCTCACATGGAAAATGCAATACCTAAATATATTTCATTCTATTTTTTCAGATAATGGAAATAGAATTCTCATTCAAAAGAAGAAGAAGAAGGGGAGAAAAGTGGAGGCCTTGCAATGGAAAACATACTCTATACCTGAATGATTTTATGAGTGTAAATCTTTTTTTACAGTTGATGGCTGGTCGATGCCTGTCGGGTCAATGGCTGTGATTAGGAGTATGTCTGTAACTCCTAAAAGTCCCATCCGGTTAACCAAGCAACTCGACTTACATTGCAGTGAGTGCATACATTTTTCTGTATATATGGTCCGAGCGGGAACCACAACCTCAGCATTGTAACGCCATGCTCTACCAGCTGAGCCACTGGGGATCACACCACTCTCAACCAACCAACCCTCTACCAACTTCAGTGAATTACCCCTGACTCATCCTATCTACAATTGGCAGGGGTTTAATACGAGCATACCGACATTTCAGCGGGGTACGTCTCAGTGCCACTGCTGCAGCAGACTCACGTTGTGAAGTGCTGCCGAAAGCCACGAAAGTCAACAAGGTGGTGATAAGAGCTGTGAAGAATGCCATATGCGTCTTGCACTTGCAAACATCCATGTTTTTTTACATTTGTCAGCGTGCACAAACAATAACCATTGGATTATTTTCATCTTCTGGAAAGCTTTTTAGTCAATTATTTTGATCACTAGTGAGCTCACCCGTAATGTGATACAATGTGAATTTTAATCGTTACATCGCGAACGGAGGATGGTCTCACATGAGAAGGTATACCTTCATCAGAGCCAAACGGGATTTTACTGTAGCCTCTAAGTACACCCGTGTTTTGTAGCTAATATACGGTATCAAGGACAGGAAAAGATGTGAGGGGGCTACAGTGAGGGGCTGCTGCCTGAAATGTTGTGAGGGGGTGAAGGGGGGACTGTGTTGCATATCACATGTTAAACAAGCAATCCCCCTCACTGTAGCCTCCTCACATAAATTTGATCCAGTAAGCTACAGTACAACAACTCATACAGTAAGCTACAGTACAGTACTCTTGCAATGTCTGTAAACATATCCATCATGCTCAACGATGCCTCCTGGTGGTTTTGCCGGAACTCCTGAGACATCGTCACACCAGAGGCCCAATTCTAAACTTCTGCCAACTGTATGACGGACAGGGGACGAAAAACAACAGTCAAATACAGACAGTAGGCAACTACAAATGACTCGTTGGATACAGGCAGTAAAACAGTGAAAATATCTGTTTTAGTGCACATGGCATGGAAACATTTTAGATTCATTCATTTCAATTATGTGAAATACGTTCAACGTGAACTCGCAGTGCCAGAGTGGAAAACTATTGACACAGCACAGCACGCTCTTTGCTTTGTGACCGTCCTGTATCCATATAGTCATACTGCTGAAATGCGCGGAATCAACTGAGAAACATTATAATGCTATGAGTTAATAATATACAATTTTGTCATTATTAACTCATAAACTACTCTTCATATAATTGATCAGGCGGCAATGTTTGTAAACACATTGTAACACATTTGAAGCATGTCCATTAGAATTGCTCAACAATGCCGCCTGGTGGTTGTTTTGCCGAAGTGAATGACCTGAAATAAAACTCACTAGTGCCGTCACCGTACACCTGCGACATCGTCACAACTCTGGCCTACTCTATCTATCTATCTAACATTCTATCCATGACCTTCTAACATACTTTCAGAGGTCTTGAAAAACAACAACAGGAGACCTGCAGAACACCTTCTTAGAAAAAACCTTCTTAATTGTATTGATCTTTCTATTCCTCCCCTCTCTCATCCATCCAATCAATCAACCAATCAACCAACCAACCTCTCACTTTCTTTCAACTACCCAGAAAATCTTCATCAACCCCGATAAAAGCTTTCTGATACTGATTAAACCTTTTAAACTATTAAGCCTTTTGTAACTCCAAAAATTCATCCAGTTAACCAACCAACTCTACCACTCAACTCTCTAGTCACTCCCCTCAGCTACTATCCATCTATCTATGTATCTATGTATCTATGTATCTATCTATCTATCTATCTATCTATCTATCTATCTATCTATCTATCTATTCTATATAACATTCTATCTAAGGACCTTCTAACATACTATCTATTATTCCAACCATATATCCATCCAACCAACTGCCATCATCCTTTCATCAGTCACTACTGCTTCACTCATTATAACCCACGCGGATTAACCTCTTAATTGTTTTGATCTGTCTATACCTCCCCTCTCTCATCTATCCATTCATCCATCCAGTCAACCAACCTTATCTCACTTTCATTCAACTAAGCAGTAGAGATTAAACCATTTTTAACTCCAAAAACTCTCATCTGGTTAAATAAGAAACTCTACCACTCAATCAACCAACTCTCTACCCACTCCACTGAAGTACCCCTGGCTCATCCTATCTATCTATCTATCTATCTATCTATCTATCTATCTATCTATCTATCTATCTATCTATCTTTCTATCTATCTATCTATCTATCTATCTATCTATCTATCTATCTATCTATCTATCTATCTATCTATCTATCTAAGATTCTATCCATCCAACCAACCAAACCATCTCTAACTTTATCCGCTACCATAATAAGACTCACTTTCTTTCAACTACCCCGCAAATCTATCGAAACATATTTAAACCTTTTCCACTACCAAAATAAGACTTTGCATGCCCACCAAGTTTCTTCTGCAACTTCTTTTTCTAGTTGTAAAATATCATTGAAAATTCTCATCTCGGAATATATTTTTTTTTTTTCTTAGCAGTGGCTAAAGTTAGATAAAGTTACCCTATTGAGGTCGTCTATTGAGGTCGTTGAAAAGACGTCCTTTTAAGGTTGTTGTTTCAACGGTCACATTTCAAACCCTTTTCAATATAATTGAACACACTATCTTTATAGTCTAATATACAACCACTACTCTTCTATCTTTACTCCATATCCACCATATATATTTGCGTCAACACACAATAAAAATACACAGTTAATCTTCAAGTCAATCCAAACTCAGTCAAGTTTTTATTGAAAGAAAAAACATGCTTTAAAAAAATATTTCTACCAAGGTCCTTCTGGAATCAAAACCTGCAGATCAAACAAGCAGCAAGATATTATCGCTTTAGAGTAGGGGTGTCAAACTCATTTTCCACATCAGCATCATGGTTGCCCTCAAAGGGCCGGTTGTAACTGTAAGACTGTATACATGTTACTTCTCTTTAACATATTGTAACAAATAACTGTCTGCATTTGATTATTATTTATTCAAGTGTACAAATATTGTAGATGCATTTACATAAATGTAAAAATATATGTAAGCACATTGCACTGTTATTATAACATAAATCCCTTTAATTTATCAGGTTAAGAAACCCACATTACTCCATCAATCAAAGATCAAACTTTTCAAGTGAATAACAAAGACAAATATGATTAAACAAGTTATTACAAATCAACTTTTTTAAAAAACTTTTTTGTCACAGTTGAGAAGGGCAGAACTATGGTAGAAGAAATAATTGTGAGCTGCTAAAACATGTGGGACATGTGTGGCATTTAACAAAAACAAATAGCTGTAGACAGCCTTACAGAGGGCATACAACTAATGAGTGTACTCCTTCATCACCGACACTGCCTCGTAACACAGAAGACATATCGGTTTTTCTCCTTGAAGCAAAAACATGTATTCGCCTTCCCACCTTTCATTAAATTGCATTCCCTCTGCATCGACCTTTCTCTTCTTGGACATTTTGGGATTATTTGTAGATCTTTTTCATATCCATCACCGGTTTAGTCAAACGCCGATATGCGATCTAGCGGCAGGATCCCGTCATTTCGCGGGTCACAAATTTGACATGCATTGTGGGAGATGGAGTTTATGGTCACTGTACGCTGTAAAGTAGCGTAGACTTTTACTTTAAGACAATTATGTACTTTTTAAGCTCTCGCGGGCCACATAAAATGACGTGGCGGGCCTTGAGTTTGACACATGTGCTTTAGAGGCATCATGTTGTAAAGGCATTCAAATAGTATTTAATTGCTGCAACAAATTATATTTTGTTCGATTTTGGTTTATGGGACATAACATATCTAGCAAGCTAGCCTTGTTTTTACAATACCAGACGGCGTACGTTGTGGCTATTGTTATGCTACTCTAGCTGGCTTTAGTTTTGGCTGCCCTCCCAGTAAGCTAGTGTACTAAATGGTAGCGTACTAATAAGACCGTCTTGACAAACATGCGGGCATATAGAACATTTAATTATGTTTACAGCGCTCTCAGATCAAACATTTCTGTTCACTCGCATAGAAAGCAGTTAGACAATCTTATATCTCTTTTTTGTGCTTTAAATTTGAAAGATGGGAGTCGCGTGTTCACTTCTCAATGATACACAACACCCATTATCTCATGTCCGATACCGTCTGCACTGATCTGTCTCGTATCTCGCAAGCGGTCAAGGGATAGATCAAAAGTAGCTTGGCTAAAATGTGCTGTCATATCCTTACCTTGGTTACAATGTGTAGACTACTCGTAACTGAAACAATAAATCTGTCCATTATTTGTATGTATTTCTGTGGTTGAAAGTGCAGCCCTTATTTAGTTTGGAAATATACATGAAAACTAGCATAGATTGTTCAGTAAACCAGCCAGTTTAGCAACTTCACATGAAACGAAAGCGGTGCTTTACCCTTATCTGTTCAAACTTAAAAGTGCATATACATTGTTCTAAAAGTGACTTCAAAAAACAGTAACGATGTATGTCTAGTTTTCATGGCTTTGTAACATAAGTAGCAGTCCCATAGAAAGTAATGGGAGGTCGCATAAATCTCACATATTAGGATGTATTTTTATCGCGGATGCTTTCTAATCTCCAGATCTACAAGACAGGCCGTTGTTGCGTAGGAAGTTAATGTTGTGTAGGAATGATGCCACCTTTATAAGATAATGACACAACACAATGCTGTGCCACCTGCCAGGAAGTTATAATGCACCGAGCATGTTGATATTGTTTTTCACATTGTTAAAATTCAATACTTTGTAAGTAGAGCCCTTTCGGGTCTTTTTTGAAGACGCATTCTGAATGTCGGCATTAGGGCCAAAAAGGAGCCCTGCCAGCGCAGATGCATATAGGATGATATTACGATGTCCACGGTCTCTCAAATGTTTGCAGGCAACAAGTCTGATGGATTACAGTTTCTCTTGGCCGATTGGCTACCCTTAGACTACCTTCAAGGAAATACTACACATTGTAAAATAGTGAACTGTCCCTTTAATAATTCCGCGCATATCCATCTCTTTCACTTTATAGTCACGTGATATGAGTCGTTCCGCAACATGTCAGCAGTTTGAAAGGATTCAGTCATGATGTCATGACGCCGGCCAGGGAGGCGTTGTCCATAGCGTCATTCTTCTGGCTGTCCAAGAAACCATAACGGAAATAACTCTAAGTACGTCCTTTTTTACCTTGTCTTTCAGGATAGCGGGGATATTTTAAAATAATATAGTTTTATTGATCCGTTTATTGGGGTAGGTATTTATACTCCAGTTTTTAACATTCATCAAAATGATCAAGAACGGGCACCACGCAACGAATGAGCCGGGGAGATCACCCGGCGCCAAGCCGGAGGACTCGGCGTGCAGTCCAGAGAAGAGGCGGCGGACTGTCCGGGTGTGGTGTGACGGATGGTGAGTGGAAGCTCATTAGCTAGTTAGCTAACTAGCATAACTTCATTTAATGTTGTCTGTCTTCCAATGTAGTTTATTAAATTGGGTTTTGTTTATTTATCTTGCTGTGGAAGTTTGTGCATAACAACCATTGCCAAACTTCAATAATTGACAGCTAGCCGTCTGTACACGACTAATCGTGACATTGTAAATCTATTATTGAATTATAACAATACATTGTTATAATTTAGCAACGCTACATGTCGAGTTACTTGTAGCTGTCTATGAGTTTGAAGTGTAGGTCAGTGTCAGTGGTGTTTACCACATTGGTTATGATAGATAGTCCCCGAGGGGAAATTAAGGCATTACAGCAGCTCACATCACAAACAACAAAATAAAGAGACAATCAAGTAATAGAATACAATAGACATCAGAAACATTATATACAGTTTGAACAGTCTAGTATGATTTAACATCCCCCAGCCTGACACTGATCACCCCGATCTAGGAGTTGTACAGTCTTATTGTGGCAGGCAGAAAAGATCTCCTATAGTGCTACTTAGTGCAACGTGGTTGTAATAATCTGTTGCCAAAAGAGTTTCTCTGCTCTGCCACAGCCTCCATGATGGCCAGGAGTTTGGTCCTCATCCTCCTATTGGCCACCTCCTTCATAATATCCAGGGTGACACCGAGGACAGAACCAGCTTTTCTAATAAGCTTGTTCAGCCTCTTGGTGTCACCTTCCTTGATGCTGCCCCCCCCCCCCCCAGCAAACCACCACGTACAGCACTGCGCTGGCCACCACCGACTGGTAGAATATGTTCAGCAGAGTCCTGCACACGCCAAAAGACCTGAACCTCCTCAGGAAATAAAGCCGGCCCCACCTGTGTTACCAGTCCAGTCCAGTTTATTGTCCAGGTGCACCCCCCGGTACTTGAAGCTCTGGACCCCCTCCACATCCTCTCCCTGGATGGACACAGGAGACAGGGGGACCCTAGTCCTCCTAAAGTCCACCACCAACTCCTTTGTCTTGCTGATGTTGAGTAGCAGGTGGTTCTGCTCACACCACTCAACAAAACTGTGAGAGGTGTGAATGGGTCCAGACAGGGCAGGGGAAGGGGAGGGGGGCTGGCCTGGTAGCTGAGCAGGGCTGGAGGAGCTGTGGGGAGGAGAAGGAGGACGGAGTGGAGAGTAGTTGGTGGAGCTGGGGGGAAGGAGACAATGAGCCCAATCTGTTGAAGAACTGGTTCAAGTCGTTGGCCCTGTCCAGATCTCCAGATCTTAGCCTGCTTGTAGCCTGCCGGTGATCTTCCTCACGCTGCTCCACATCTCTCTTGTATTGTTGTCCTGCAGGCTGTCCTCCATCTTCTACCTGTAGGTGTCCCTGCTCTCCTTCAGCTTCCTCTGCACCCACTTCAGTTCTTCCTTGTCACCAGACCTGAAGGCTCTCTTCTTGTCGTTGAGGAGGGCCTAGGTCACTTGTAATCCAAGGCTTGTTGTTGGGAAAACATCGCACCCTCCTAGTTGGTACGGTGTTCTCCACACAGAAGTTAATGTAGTCCGAGATGCAATGTGAAAGACCATCAATGTCCTCCCCATGTGACTCACAGAGAACTTCCCAGTCTGTTGTCTCAAATCAGAACTGCATGATAATGTTGGGGAATATCAGTTTAAATTCTGCTCATGGTACAATGTTTATTGGCTAATGTCGTCTGACAAGTTCCTCAATTGAGATTGGTTTATGACTACTTGAACCTATACTGTTCATGAACCTGTACTTTGGATGGTGCCCCCATTGAGCATGTCCCTGCTTATGAATACCTGGGCATTTGGTTTGACAAAGACTTGATATTCAGAAAACACACATTAAAATGTAAGATTTAAGGTGGGCTTCTTTTATAGGAATAGATCTTGCCTTTCCATGAACTGCGGAAAGCAGATTGTGCAATCAACTTTCATGCCAGTGCTTGATTACGGTGATGTCATCAACCAAAATGCAGCAACCAATACTCATAAATCTTTGGATGCCATCTACCATAGCGCCCTTCGCGTTATCACAGGTGATAGTTTCATACTCATCATTGCATACTTTATCAAAAGGTTGGCTGGACCTCATTAAAGTCCCGTAGATCTCTTCATTACTCCCTTTTTGTGTATAAAACCCTACTGCATAAACTCTTGGCTTACCTAACCTTGTTATTGAAATTTAAGAAAATCAATTACCTAACTTGTTCTCAAAGTTGGTTAACTCTTGAAGTTTCTTGGGTCTCCACCGAATTGGGTAAATCCGAGAACAATCTTCAGAAACCAACGTTTCAGTTGGTTTAAAGTTTTGATTGAGGACCTCTTTTTTGAAAACTGTTTTTTTTCTTGATTGTGTTTTATTATATTGTAATTTTGTATGTGTATTATGTATTGTTGTAAACTGTATGCAGGGCTCCCTTGTAAAAGAGACATTGGTCTCAATGGGACTCCCAGCTAAAATAAAGGTTAAATAAAAAAATAAATAAAAAAAACTGGGGCCTAAAGTTCTCCCTGATTATCAATTAGACAAAAACGTATACAATTTCCCTTGGTCATAATGCAGTGTTTTGCGTTGTAGAAAGATCATAGTCTATACAGAATAGTGTAGAATGCAATTTAGTTATGTCTTACATGGATGAGGTAGTGGTGGATAAAGTGGACAAAGTGGTTACTTTGTAGTCCATCTGTATGATGACAGAATAATAGAGGGAACTTGTTCTGCCAGTGACCCATTTTTGATATTGATGGAGGACAGTTTAGTGTAAAAGGACCCATGAGGATCAACATGTGAAATTCATCAGAGCATATCAAACTGGGTGTCAAATGAAATTAGTTGATCGTAAAATAACTCAGATTGCTCTTCAGGTAGCTCATCACCATGTCTCTTCTCATAGTTGTACAGCTCAGCCACTGCAATGATCTGTCACTGCAATGAGCCCCTCCTGCAAACAAGGCAATCTTAGATTCCACACCCCAAAGGCTCTCTCCAATAGGCCTCCTGCGTGGAAGTGACTGAAGTTGTATCTCCTTTCTGCCTGGGTTTGGAGATTAGATTTAAACTAAGATTTAAAACCAGGTGCAACATGATTAATAGATAAACCCTGATTTTAATCCGGTTTAACAGTTATGTTGGTGCTCCCTAAGTGGTTGAAGCTGGTCATTCTGTGACCGACATGGTATCGGCATTACTGATTGAATTGGCTACATTCACTTATTGTACAGGTTGTACAGAATCTAAAAGGGTTCCTCGGTTGTCCCTGTGGGAGAAAAAAAGCTGTGGGAAATCATATAGTAGTTACAAATCACCGCATCAAGATCCTCACCACACTGCATCAACATCCTCATCTCATGCTCCAGTAAATGGAGACGTCATTGTTGTTGAGTACAGTGGGGAAAGCAAAGCCAGCAAATAACAGACATATGGAGAGCAAGTAACTTCCATTGAGAATGATGACAGACATGTTGCACACTTCTACAAAAAGGACATCAAGGGATTTATCTTTGTCGTGAAAGAACACACTAACGCATATGGTGTGGTGTCCCTAAGACACATGATTCCTAGGATATATATATATGCCCCACAAAAAAAAATAACCGTGAAAAAAAAAAAAAAAGAAGAGAAAAAAGTCTTGATAAGGATGACGAGCCCCATCTGCCTCAGAATGACCTGTTGTTACTTATTTACTTATCGTTGCCTCAAGAATAGAGCTAGTTGTCTCTCTCTGGATTAGGGCGGTGGGGTGGGGCGGGCTCTGTGACACACTCTCTCTCTCTGGATGAGGGCAGTGGGGTGGGGCGGGCTCTGTGACACACTCTCTCTCTCTCTGGATTAGGGCAGTGGGGTGGGGCGGGCTCTGTGACACACTCTCTCTCTCTCAATAATTCATATTATTGACATTAACTACTGCAGTTGCTAACTAATCTTGGAACCCAGAATTTAATCTCTCGATTGAGAAGTCGGTCACAATGTCCCTCCTCTTGTTTACAATCCGATTTGCTCTAATCTATAATCATCACTTGAGTATATATGATTATGAATAAACGTTGTTGAGATGAATATGGTAAAATAAGCTCTAAACATGGTCATGGTCACCGTCTTGTATGAGGCAACAGCAAACTGACACCTCTCTGTACCCAGTCACCATGCGACAGGTGCTTGGGGGGGCATTACTATAAATGTCAGAGGGGGAAGCGCACGGACGCTCTGTCTCACACACACACATCAGGCCCCATTCCCCTCAGCCTCAGGAAGCTGGTAGCTTGTTTAATGGCATACCAGTAGAGTGGTTATAAATAACTAACATAGTAGAGAGGTGCAGAAACAACAGGGACTTGTTTAGTTGTTTAGGGGGCTTGTTCAGTTGTTTAGGGGACTTGTTCAGTTGTTTAGGGGACTTGTTTAGGGGGCTTGTTTAGTTGTTTAGGGGGCATTGAGACAGAAACAACAAGGTTGTGTAGGTGGCACTGAGACAGAGAGGATCTTCATATGGTGTTCTGAGTGAGGATGGGTCAGCAGAGTGCCGGGAATCATCTCTGTGCCTTTTTGTTTCTGGACCCAAAAATGCTGGGTCCTCCATTCTATCCTCGATTTGGATGGTGGTTAACTGAACCACTATCCATCAGCAGTGACAATCATTTTGGAATTAGAGTTTAAAACAAATACAAGTAATTTTACTTGTAACAAAAGTCTACTCTTCTGCGCATGTATGATAGATGACTAAATAAGTAATCACACCAGAGACAATTCAAATAATTAAATTTAAGATAAACAAATTAAACTAACTAATTAAAACAACACAATATAAATGTTGTGCTTTGCTGCCCTTTGTGGCCTTACTGAAAGTTAATTCATGAATTAATAATTTAATAAGCAAACATTTTTCATAGCAGAAAATCTGTGCATATTCTAAACAACCAAAACATAAAAATTGTACAACCTTGGCACCATATTTTGAAATGCGTTTTTAGAGACCAAAACATAATTGTTCATGTCCATTTTTCCCACCAAATCTCTTCTTGCTACCAATTTATGTTCATATAATGTTTCAAGCCCCTGTGGCAGAGCTGCGTCCACTTCCAAAGTGTGGTAGCAAATGCTGCTCACCAGAATAATCATATGTTCAAATCTGATCAAACTTTATTTATACTGCACATTTATACATTAATGTAACAAAATGTGCTTTACAGGAAAATCCAAGAGGAAAATAGGAACATATTAAAAACAAAATGAGTAAACAGGGAGATATGGAACGTAAAAGCACGGCTAATATTTATTTTAGAAATATAAATAGTTTCTGCGTCCACCAGGTAATCTAACAGGCTGTTCTTGAGGCTGAAAGCCTTGGGTCTACGTCCTGGGCTCTATGTCCTTTGTCCTTGACTTTGGACCAGTTAAAATGATCTACTAGGTACATAGGTCTACCTCAAAAGCATGTCTGTCTTGTATCTGAATGGTGGACAGCCATGAAGTGATTTATAAACCAATCAGATAATTGTTGTATAGTTTGCAGTAGTCCAATTGCTGTTTTGGGTAGACCAGACAGGAGAGTGTTACAATAATCAAGTCTGCTGATGATAAAGCATGCATATGACTCAGTGTAAGCCTTGGCAAACGGCTGCACCCTGGCAGTTCCTCAGGTGGTAGAAAGCTATTGGTCACATTTTGGGCTTTAACATTTAGCTCAGGTTTTCACTTTTCACAAGATGATGTGAAACCAAATGACACTACTCAGCACGACTTGGCTCTGTAAAAGCGAGCTGGACTGGCCGGCTAACCATACTGTATCTGGTACCATCTGCAAAAAGCTATGGGCTAGTTTTTTTTAGTTTTTAGTCTTTGATATACTCACACATAAAGAAACCACAATAAAATTGAAGTAGAAAAGTGTTTTAGGTGAGATACTGTAAAAAAACAAACATGGGCTCATAAAACCTCACCATAACTGAACCATTATTTGAAAAGAAAGCAAGATGATTGTATATGGTGCTGGCTGTACTCTGCAAAGACCACGGTTCAGGTCTGCATGACAGTGTGAAAGACCACCAGTAGAGGAATGCTACACTATGCTCTCAGGGTAGAGTAGAACCTGGAGTCTTCACCTTCTAGTCAGCTCTCTGGGGATGAGGGATAATTCCCCATGTAATCTCAGAGCTGGTGCTAATGTCATTAACACACAGAACAAGGGACAGTGACACAGATACAGCCCTAGACTGAGACATGAGCTCTGGCACCTTTTCTTAGGGATGAATAAGTATCATATAATGAATCGTTTTGATAAACATGCTCGTACATCATGTATGGCTGTAAATGGAAGTTCACAAACAAGTTGAAGTTGGCGTATCTCAAGTTAGTCAGACAGTGAAAGACAAACTCTATCACCCCAGGCGGTAGGGGTGCATGGAAGGGGAGAATACGGATGAAGTTCCTCCATGTCTATTTGATTAGTAGATACAGTAGAAGTGGCTATGGGTATCAGTAGGTGACCTTCTTAACACCTTTAAAGACTTTTTCTAGTTGATATTTTCTTCAATGCTTGTCCATAAATGATAACCAGAAGTCAAAACCTTTGCTTATCCCTATTCTTATGATGGAAGGTGGTTGATAAATGTATTTCTGACTTAATTTCCCCAAAAATATAGACTGTTAGCTTTCATTTGACTCCCAATTTGATATGCTCTGATGGTTTTCACACTTTGGTCCTTTTACCTTCCCTGTAACTACACAATCAAATTGATTTTAATAGTGCTTTTTACAACTACACTTTTACACTAAGTGCCAAGGATAAGGGTGCCAGAACAATTTTACATGTTGTCTCCCTGTAGTTCGCCACGTTACGAACTGCAGAATGTAAACAAACTGGAGATCATACAGTGCCTTCGGAAAGTATTCAGACCCCTTCACTTTCATTTTGTTGTGTTATAGACTCAATGGATTAAATTAAAAGAATTTACCATCACAATGACAAACCGAAAACAGGTTTTTAGAAATTTCAGTAAATTTATTAAAATTAAAATACAGAAATACCTCATGTACATAAGTATTTGCTATGACACTCTTATAATTGGCTAAAATGCAAAAATGTCATCAACAAATCACTCAGTAAGTTGAATTGAGTCCATCTTAATGCAAGGATAATAGTTCATGTAATTTTGGAAATAATATCATTGTTTTTATAGGGTCTCTGATTTGCATAGGAATCAATTACACACTTTTATTATACATCAACATGTTTCTTAGGGAATGTTCATAATTGTTTTTCTCAACTTCTCATAACTCACTCTTGGCCTCTTTGTCCTATCCTAACTTGTTAAGTTCTTTCTTTATTTGCTATGGAAATTTACCATAAATACTTTCTGAAGGCGCTGTATACGGGGCAGGACTAGAAAGCCCAGCTGTGGAAATTCAAACAGACTTGTTTATGAGGCTCGAAGCACCGGACTTTGAGCACTGGCTGGTCACTAGTAAGCCTTCGCACGCACTGGCACCGGTGTTGAAAAGCGGCTATTCGGGCCTTATCTTACTATCACATCAACACACATACACACATGCTAATTTTGGCCTAGAGATTCAGGTGTAGCCTCTCTGAACTCAATTCCGTGTGAGTGTGTAGAAGTTCTGTTTGGGTTTGTTTTTAAGATATGTCTTATGTTAATAGTAGATACTGTAGATCGTCCCTTCAGGTCCTCTAGTATGTCTCACACTGATGACTATGACATCACCCACTTGTGTTGTCTCTCACTGTCCCACAGTTATGACATGGTTCACTACGGCCACTCCAACCAGCTGAGACAGGCCAAGGCCATGGGAGACTACCTTATCGTAGGTGTGCATACGGATGGTGAGTACTAGACACATACAGACTTTCCTTCTCTCTCGCCTGCTACTTTTCTGTTCACACACTCTTTTCTCAAATCACACACACATTTTCATCCTTATCGGCCAATGGGTGGAATCCCACTCCCCGTTACACACACACACACACACGACTTGATTTGCAAGTATGTCATTACCATTTCATCACTCTCTCCCACCCTCTGTTCCCTCTCCCCTCTTCTCGGCCCTCTCTCCACCCATTCATCCCTCTCTCTCCCTCTCACCTCCATTTTCCCTCTCTCCTTTTCACTCTGCTTCCCTTCCCTCTTGCTCTCTCCATTTCCGTCTCCCTCACCCCCCCCCCCCCCCCCCCCCCATCTCCATCCCCCTCTAGGAGAGATCTCGAAGCACAAGGGCCCTCCTGTCTTCACCCAGGCTGAGCGTTACAAGATGGTGCGGGCCATCAAGTGGGTGGATGAGATCGTGGAGGGGGCGCCGTACGTCACCACGTTGGAGACCCTGGACAAGTACAACAGTGACTTCTGCGTGCACGGAGGTGAGGGTGCCACCTGCTGCTTGGGAGAGGATTGTGATATGCGAATAAGAACAAATTTGGAAGGAGAGTCTCCTTAAAAAATACATTTAAAAAAATAGATACTGGACTTTAAAGGTCCAGTATGTAACATTCAAGCTTTCTAAAAGCTTCCTAATGGTTGTAGTGATTATGTTTAATTGGTAGTGATCAGAGAATGAGATCCCTTGAAAGAAATATTTCATTTACGAACGCTGTTTTGGAAAAAGCGTTTTCTAAAATGGAGTGTCCTACCCGACACTCGGTTTCCATATAAACATGTTTTTACTGCCAGGGGTGTTCTAAGGGAGTGGACTCTCCCCTGGATTTTCGCCTTTTTGTCTGTGGTGGCTGCATCTTCGAATCATGCACACATGCAGAAACACAATAGCTAATGTATGACACTACAAGTCTATTTCAGGGGTTATAATATTATTCGGGAGGATGGGTTCTCTGTTAAGGTATCCTTGTCTTCCTTGACAATAGTTGTGTTGGCGATGTGTGCCCTTAAGCCTAGGGATCTATTTGGCTTCCTTCCTGTATTTGTCTCGTGATGACAAACTGGTGTTCTAGCATGGCCAACTGCGAAAGATACCAATGCTCGAACAAAGCTGTTTTTATGAATACAAATATTTTGCCAAAAATGCTTGCATTGTCGTAAAAGATTATGAGATAATATCAGATGATATGATTATTATAACAATTTGATGCTTCTCCAGGCAATGTGAATATTGTCGGACTTCTGAATCCTTGTAGAATCCTTTTCTGGAACACGCATACAGATGTACGCTGCTGTTGATGATGTTGTCAGAGGGTTGATGATGATGGCATTTTTGTTTAGATGACATCACCCTGACTGTGGACGGTAAGGACACGTACGCAGAGGTGAAGCGGGAGAGCCGTTATCGGGAGTGTAAACGTACACAGGGGGTCTCCACCACGGACCTGGTGGGACGCATGCTGCTCATGACCAAAACCCACCACAGTAACATTGTGAGTAACCTTTATGCCTGTTGTGTTTGTGGTGTATGTACTGATCATGCATATAGAAGTCAAGTATATCGCCTCTCATCACATGTCCATGCCATTACTCCCCTGTATGTGATTCAGATTTTATTCAGTAAACATTCCTAACTCTGACTCATCTTTATCGTGTAATGTAAGAACACAACAGTGTTTATTTGTACTAGGTGGTGGTGATGTTGTGTATGTGTGTTTACTTTGCTCAGAATTTGCAGAATTTGACTTTTTCTCTACGCTTTTTCTGTCTCTGTTTTTACAGGACAATTCAGATTACCAGCAACACACAGACAACTTTGGAAAGGTAAATATTACTGCTTATACTCAAGTATTCGTGTCGCTTAGAGTTCATACTTAAATTTGCTGTCGGTGTGTAATCTGCAACTTGTGTGTGTCGCTCATTGGCTACCTACTGAGCAGCAAGGACAACTTTCTCAGTGAGTGGACTAACGTGGTGGAAGTCGACCGAATCGACCGCAGCCTTCGGGTACAAAAAAAAAAGCATATACAGTGAGGCAAAACAAGCTGCAAAAACTTTTAAAAATGTTAAATGTTGTTTAAAAACAGCTGCAAACTGTAAAGCACCCTTTTCGTTTCACGTAAAATGTGAGTGGCTCAGCTGGTTGGCCCACTTAACAATCACTCGTTTTCATGTACATTTCCAAACAAAATACTAGTTTCAAGGTCATGTAACTAAGAAATACGCTGTAGAAAAACGTGTATGTTATTGACTGATTTATTGTTTCAGTCTTGTGCGCCAGACGTGTTGGCATGCTGTCTGGAGGCTTATTGTCTTCAAACTGAGTAGACAGATGGAGGAGGGGGGGGACCTGCACATGCAGGAAATCAGCCTGTCGTTATTCGTCTTCCGAATATATCGCCAACATCTCCCAGACACAAAATCAGTTGTCACGTGCTTGCCGATGTTAGCTGTCTGCATTAGCTATAGATATTTATTTAGATTTATAGAGGGTGCAATCTCCATTTGTCAGTAGAGATGTCTGTAGAAGACCCTCCCAGGAAGATTATTTTCTCCCTTCTCAAGGTTCTCAAAAGCTGGATGCATTATTTCCAGACGTATGTCTAGGAGTAGTCTACACATTAAGACTATTTGGGAGTAGTCTACACATTAAGCAATGGGGAGGGAGGGAGGAGAACTTCCCCTTGTGGACGCGAGGCAAAACCATGCACATGGTACCTTTTAATACATTAGGTATGATGGTAAAAGTATATCTTTAATACGTTAGGTATGATGGTAAAAGTATATCTTGCAGTGGATTTCTTTGGCCACAGGAGGGCACTATACTACCTTTCAGTAGCTCTGGTCTGAAATGCTGGAAATGACTCTTTTTTTTTTAGGGGGAACATTTAGCCTGCTTCTAACATTGAGGGGACATGTCTGGACGTAGGTATCCAGTGTGCAAGCGCTGGAGGCATGAACACGGTTGCTAAATCGGCCTTAAAACCAGAACTAGAAAGATGGCAACGTACAGGAAGGGGACATTTTCGGCTGATGCGCTTTTGAGAAAATCCTATTGTAATCGATAGGGAGACATTATTGTAGCTTTGTCTAGTGATAATAAGTCTATGGGTGAAACGTTCAGAACGTTGGAAAGTACGACATTTTGGACATTAGACCTAATTTCTACATACCTAAGTAGACTTATCCAGATACTTCTGCTCATATTCGTGTTCCTTTTTTTCACTTCAACATTTGTGTTCTTGAGCAACTTTGCTGCAGTTTGGGGCAAGCATTTAGCCAAACATTTAGCATCCTCCGCCCTGAGTATATGTACTTGTATGTAAAATATCTTACAATATGTGTATCGATATTAAAACACTTTTATATTTTCGCTATTATAGGCGAATAATTCTAATGAACAGAGAACACTTCCTGGTTCGGAAGTCATTTCCACTTCACTGCAGTGTGCAAAGCAGTCCAATGGGCCTTCCACTCTAGGCAATGTCTTTATCTACACCACAATCTCACAATCTCTTTAAGTATCCCCTTTATTCTCCATGTTTAATTCTATTTGAATGATCTGTTACAGTATTATTCGAGATTTGCCGTTGCAACATAAAAATGTTCTTCCCTTTTCCCCAAAGTGTGCTCTCCTCTAAATGGATTGAGAAGCATTAGGTTGGTTTCACCAATGCAATGCTTTTAATCCAACTCTTTTAAATCCATGAGAGGAAGTGAATAAGTGCACAGTTCAGGTAGTAGAAGTGGGACACATCCTTTTATGGCATTTAGCAGACATCTTGTCTCTCTATCAGGTCACTAGTCTTTCTCTCGACACTAGGTCCCCCGAAAAATCTGCTAAGCCCATCCCTTCGCTTCTCCACTTCTGTTCTCTCTAACTTCTGTTCTTCTTCAGCATGCTTTTTGTTTATATACCTTGTTGGTTGGTCGTGATGCCAAAGAAATGTGATGAAACCAAATCAAATTTTTGCTGGCCAAATCAAAACATGAAGATTGTCAAGGAATTTTTCAACCGTGTTTCCATTTGAAGTCCTGAAAAATACCCACATGTTGTTTTATTTTCTCTTTGAATCTCAGAGATGCAAAGGAGTCTTACTAGGCATTAAGTAGCTCGTAGCTTGACTGAACCAACCTCTCCCTATGTGTTCTGCCCAGGGTCCAAAAGGCCACAGTCCATGGACTGGCGTGTCTCAGTTCCTCCAGACGTCCCAAAAGATCATCCAGTTTGCCTCGGGGAAGGAGCCCCAGCCTGGGGACACCATCATCTATGTGGCTGGGGCCTTCGACCTCTTCCGTATCCTACTGTACCCTAAAGAGGGGAATGGCTGTGTATGTGTGGAGGCTGGTGGAGGTAGAAATCGGAGGACAGGCTCATAATTCCATTCCATGCATTACAATGAGCCCATCCTCCGATTTCTACCCGCACCAGCCTCCACTGGTGTGTATGTGTCAGCGATTTGATTATGTGAGTTGGTGTAAGTGTGGGTGAGAGTGTGTGTATGTGCGTGCGTGAGTTGATAAACTCTCTCTTCAAATGGAAATATCCTGTGATATTTGCTAGCTTTTCAGTGGCGTAGCTGGTTAACATCGGGTGTTCCAGTGGCTGGTGACGTGTGGTGGCAATACAGGTTTGAGACTTGTGCCAGGAAGCGATACCATTTGTGGCAGCGTAACGCCTGTTACACACACACACACACACACACACACACACACACACACACACGATTTGAGGTAGTATACAACGTTGTTTGAGCCCAGAAAAATAGTGTCTATAGTGTTTCAGTGAGTGTGTTGCTGCCTTAACCACCTCCTGTTAGACATTGGTCATGTTGACTTCTTGGAAACTGTCTACAAACAGGCAGAGAGGCCCTACGTCATTGTGGGCCTGCACTTTGACCAGGTAAACTCTCTCTCTCTCTCTCTCACACACACACACACACACACACACACACACACACACACACACACACACACACACAATGTGCTAACATCCTATAATCATTTACATTGCACAGTTTGTACTTTGTATATGGTCATTTATAGTACGGCTCCCTGTGCTTTACAGTCCTGTAGCTGTTCAACCAGACTACCTTAGTCCTGTATAGAGCTGTTCAACCAGACTACCTTAGTCCTGTATGGAGCTGTTCAACCAGACTACCTTAGTCCTGTATGGAGCTGTTCAACCAGACTACCTTAGTCCTGTATGGAGCTGTTCAACCAGGGCCTCGTCTCCCAACAGCTGTGTTCATCGTTAGAGGCCGTGTTAGAGGCCAGGTTAGAGTGTGTATTAGAGGCCAGGTTAGAGCATGTGCTCGAGGCCAGGTTAGAGGCTGTGTTAGTGCATCGCAAGAGTATCTGGGTTTTTTTTTGGGCTGTTTCCCAAAACACAACTAACTTTGCACCAGACATATAGCAGCAATGTGCATCGCTAGATTTCTGCCCATCCGAGTCCCTTTACACCCACAACATGCCTATGAAACATAGTCCCTCTACACCACAACATGCCTATGAAACATAGTCTACACCACAACATGCCTATGAAACATAGTCCCTCAACACCACAACATGCCTATGAAACATAGTCCCTCTACACCACAACATGCCTATGAAACATAATCCCTTTACACCCACAACATGCCTATTAAACATAGTCTCTTTACACCACAACATGCCTATCAAACATACATTTACACCACAACATGCCTATCAAACATAGAATTCCTATGTTTATTCGCCTCCCTACGCTCATCTAGGTCACTTTGATCAAGTTTGCAGATTGTCTTTGCAAACAAGCATATTGGAAGGATAACTAATCAATAAGCTGTTTTGAAATCTGCAAATATAATTATGTTATTATAGATTTTGTTATTATAGACTTATAGATTTCATAATTATTTCAAATTTGATCTTGTGCCCATCAAAGTAAACCAAATCTGTTTAATATTATAGGCTAGTAGGCTAAACATTCAGACAAGTTTCACAAGAATTGAGTAATTCTATCGCTATCCAAAAATAAGGGCTGTCTCTATTGGCTTAAACTATGAACTAGATACTTATATGAAACATGAGAACCTAAACCATGAACTTAAAACAACCATTCAAGTCAGGAATATGTGATAGACATGCAGTAAGGTCTCAATATATGTTTTTTCGCTGATACATTTAGTTGTTTATTCAGCAATCCGCAGCAAGGCATCTAACACTTATCTCAAATCACTCCACACCGAACACCACTGCTAGTGCAAGATCTGCCGACGTCAGCACACGGCCTATCCTCTGTAGAAAAGGAGAATGTGGTTCTAAAACACTTCTAGACATGACGGGCAGCGGGAAAACCTCACTCCCCCACTGTCCGTCTGTCTGTCAGACAGACATGTCTGGTAAAGAAAGCAGTAGGATGAAGTTCTCTTGACACTGATCTAAGGTCCTGAAGGAAAGGAGGCCATGTTAGAGTATTGGAACACAGCCATGGGGTTGGTTTAGGGTAAGATCTGAGCCTGTTACCTTTAATCCATGTCTGATGTTTGTGTGATCCAGGAAGTGAATCGCTACAAAGGGAAGAACTACCCCATCATGAATGTCCACGAGAGAACCCTCAGTGTCCTGGCCTGCAGGGTGAGTGACCACACACACAATGTATGCACGCTCACACCCGTATGTACACATACAGATTGTCACACACAAGGCTTTCCCTAGCGGAATATCCACCTCCTGCCACACACACACACACACACACACACACACACACACACACACACACACGATAAAGGGTGAACAGGGAGCTCAACTATTCAGCTCTGATCATCAGACCAGCCAGAGGCTAGAACAAAGACCCTCTGTGCTCCAGCACAAACAGTTTTAATACTCATCATTGCATCCTTTACCAAAAGGTCGGCTGGACCTAGTTAAGGTTCTGTAGATCTCTTCATCAGAACATAAGTTACCAAACTTGTTCTCAGAGTTGGTTAACTCTTGAGGTTCCTCGGGTCTCCACCCAATTTGGCAAATCCGCTTTTAGTTTTGGTGCACCTCACTGCTGGAATAATGTACAGAGTACATTACAGTTGGTTGTTTTGGTGTTGCTCGGATGAAACATTTTGATCGAGGACCTCTTTGTTGAAAAATGTATTTTTGTAATTGTAAATAATGTGTATGCAGGACTCCCTGGTAAAATAGACCTTGGTCTCAATGGGACTCCCTGTTAAATAAAGATTAAATAAAGTGTGTGCGTGCTTGCACGTGTTTGTGCTTAAAATGGGCATTCTGGGATTCAAACAATAACAAATAGTCTTCCCACCACTTTGTTTGGTAAACAACTGAGGGATGGGGCTAGAGAAATGTAACCAGGGGGTGCTATGGATGCAAAGAATGACCATCCATGAGACCGTGTTTTGAAGCTTTCGTGTTTGTTTACAATTACATGGTTTCCAAACACTGGAGTAAAACAAGCTTATATTTTGGGTTCTGATCGGGTGAGACAGTTGAACTAAGTTCATGAGGCATTTATAAGGTATATTCTTCAACTAATTAATAACTAAAGGATGTTCCACCCAATTAAATGTGTTTCCTGGTTTGACCCTCACCTTGGCTGTAGTTAATTAGTCCAGACAGTTTTTAGTTAGTACATATTTTGCCTCCTTAGATACTGAGTACGCATATTTTGGCCCCATTCATTCTGGAAATATATCCAAAACACTTTGAAGTCACTACAAACCAACTAATATTATGACAGAATCCCTCTCTGAATACTTTGTCTGTATTATATTTTTGAAAAGTCACTTTACTACGCTGTAATCCACTTTAGCATTTTGTTACCATGACAACGGAATGCAAAAGTGGATTACAGCGTAACAAGATGATGTTTCAGAAAGATAATGCAGACAAAGTATTCAGAGAGATCATAATATGATTTGGATTGGAGTGTCTGCAAGGTGTTTTTGATTTATTTCCAGAATGAATGGGGCCCAAAATATGCTCTAAGGAAGCCTGCGTGCAGCCAATTGGGTGGAACATCCCTTTAAACGTAGGCTCAACCAGGAAGACTGATCTGAATGTGATTTCACCTTGTTAACCAATATCCAATGGGCTCAAAACATGAGACTATCTAAATAGCTTCGTACTGCCTGTCATTCTCTTGCTGCCTTTCCTAATCCGGTCACGTCTGCAAAAGCAAAAAATGGTACCCCCTGTCACAACTATTATGCAATGTCTGCTTAAAACCTCCCCACAAATACACAGCTAGTCAGAGCGCAACCAAGACAAAGCCATTACACAACACGCAAACAACCTCATACTGGACATCCCACAAGATGAAATCTTAACAATGCTTTGCATGTGTCAAATCAGTTGTATTGTATCTGAGTTTGACATCCCAACTTGGTAGAACTGTATTATTTCATAATGTGTTACTTCATGTCTCTCTTCTCTCACCCCCCCCCCTTTCCCACTCTCTCTTCCTCTCCAGTATGTTTCGGAGGTAGTGATCGGAGCGCCGTATGCTGTGGGCAAGGACCTGCTAGACCATTTCAAGGTAAAAAGGGTTGCCTTAAAAAAACTCCAAGACCAAAGGGTAGTTGGTCTAGAGGTAAGAGATGTTGACCATTAACCTGACAGGTGGTGTAGCAGATGGGTGTAGTGGATGGATGTGTTCAGCATTGTGCAGTGTAGTGGAAGGGTGTGGTTAGCATTGTGCAGTGTAGTGGAAGGGTGTGGTTAGCATTGTGCAGTGTAGCGGATGGGTGTGGTTATCATCACACAGTGTAGCGGATGGGTATGGTTAGCATCATGCAGTGTAGCGGATAGGTGTGATTAGCATCATGTAGTGTAGCAGAGGGGTGTGGTTAGGATGAGCATGGCTAGCATCGCAGTGATTTTACCCACCTGAAGTTTCGCCCTCAATGGACAATAAACCTTACTTAACCCAAATAGTTTCATGGACTCTGCATTTTGGCTTAGAATGTGATATGTGTTTGTGTGTTGTCTGGGAAGGCTGAGAGCAGAGTAGAAGACACATTTCCATGTTAACAGATGGACAAATAAACTACAGTCGTGGTCAGAAGTTTACATACACTTGTAAAGAACATGTATGTCATGGCAGTCTTGAGTTTCCAATCATTTCTACAACTCTTATTTTTCTGTGATGGATTGATTGGAGCACATACTTCTTTGTCACAAAAAACATTCATGAAGTTTGGTTCTTTTATGAATTTATTATGGGTCTTCTGAAAATGTGACAAAATCTGCTGGGTCAAAAATATACATACAGCAATGCTAATATTTGGTTAAATGTCCCTTGGCCATTTTCACCTCAATTAGACGCTTTTGGTAGCCATCCACAAGCTTCTGGCAAGCTTCTGGTTGAATCTTTGACCACTCCTCTTGACAGAATCGGTGCAGTTCAACTAAATTCGTTGGCTTTCTGCCACGGACTTGTTTCTTCAGCACACTCCACATGTTCTCGATGGGGTTTAAGTCAGGACTTTGTGAAGGCCATTCTAAGACCTTAATTCTAGCCTGATTTAGCCATTCCTTTACCACGTTTGATGTGTGTTTGGGGTCATTGTCCTGATGGAACACCCAACTACGTCCAAGACCCAACCTTCTGGCTGATAATTTTATGTTTTCCTGAAGAATTTGGAGGTAATCCTCCTTCTTCATTATTCCATTTACTTTCTGTAAAGCACCAGTTCCACTGGCAGCAAAACAGGCCCAGAGCATAATACTACCACCACCATGCTTGACGGTAGGTATGGTGTTCTTGGGGTGAAAGGCCTCACCTTCTCTCCTCCAAACATATTTCTGGTCATTGTGGCCAAATAGCTCAATTTTTGTTTCATCTGACCACAGAACTTTCCTCCAGAAGGCCTTTTCTTTGTCCATGTGATCAGCAGCAAACTTCAGTCGAGCCTTAAGGTGCCGCTTCTGGACAACGGCTTCCTTCTTGCACGGCAGCCTCTCAGCCCATGGCGATGTAAAACACGCTTGACTGTGGACACTGACACCTGTGTTCCAGCAGCTTCTAATTCATGGCAGACCTGCTTTTTGGTGGTTCTTGGTTGACTCTTGACCATCCAATTTTCCCTCAGCAGCAGGTGATAGCTTGCATTTTCTTCTGGATCGTGGCAGTGACACAACTGTGCTATGCATTTTATGCTTACAAACAATTGTTTGCACAGTTGATCTTGGGACCTGTAGCTGCTTTGAAATGGCTCCAAGTGACTTTCCTGACTTGTTCAAGTCAATGATGCGCTTTTTCAGATCCGTGCTGAGCTCCTTAGACTTTCCCATTGTAGTGTTTTTGGCTGAGTGTAATGAGTGTATCAAACGAGCCCTTTTTAAATGGGCTGAAATAAGTCACCAGCTGAGGTCAATCATAATCACTCATAAGAAGTTAAGAGGCCATGCCACAAAGCAAATTTGATTGACACAACTTTCTACATCACCAAAATTGATAATTCAAGGTGCTGTATGTATATTTTTGACCCAGCAGATTTTGTCACATTTTCAGAAGATCCATAATAAATTCATAAAAGAACCAAACTTCATGAATGTTTTTTGTGACAAAGAAGTATGTGCTCCAATCAATCCATCACAGAAAAATAAGAGTTGATTGGAAACTCAAATGATTGGAAACTCAAGACTGCCATGACACATGTTCTTTACAAGTGTATGTAAACTTCTGACCACAACTGTATTTTATTCTTACTTCACTTTTTGGGAGCATCTATTAGCATATGTCAGTGTAAATGAAGGAAAAAAGTAAAATCTGCACTTTCATTGGCCGGATTGCATCCAAACAGATAGAGATATACCCGTCTTAAAGATGGACCAGTGTTGCTGACTATACGTTGTTTGTTTATATACAACAACATTGTCAGGCCACACCTTTATAAATAGAACCAAAATATTGTTATGACTGTACTGGAGCAATTTTTATTGGGAGCATTTAGGGTTAATGTAATAGGTTCTTCAGAAAAGTTGGAAACATAATTTTTATCCCGACCCGATTGACAAAAAGTGTATCAGCTAGTTGAGTTATAAAGCTAAGAGGAAAAGAAAAAAAAGGGAAATTACCCTCTAGAATGTAGAGTTTCAGCCCAAACCCAACATTATGGGCCGGCCTCGGGATTGGCCTGATTTTCTGACAATTGATTCGGACCAGGCTCCGGTTTGCCCCGACAGAGCTGTGTTTAATTTTTGGGGGATATAATGTTGCATGGCTGTGTGTGAGAACTCTATTTTCTTCTCTCTCTCTCGCTCTCTCGCTCTCTCTCTCGTCAGTGATAGATGTGCAGCAGCACAACCTGTTAAATGTTGTTACTTTCATTTTGGCTATATACAGTGCCCTGCGTAAGTAATGGGACAGTGCATTTTGTTTTCTTTTGGTTCTACACTCCAAAGGTTTGGATTTGAAATCAAACAATTATGAGGTTAAAGTAGAGATTCTCAGCTTTTATTTGATGGCGTTTGTGTACATATTGGTTTCACCATTCAGAAATTACAACACTTTTCTTTATCAATTGTCCATGTTTCAGTGTACCCAAAAGTGTTGGGACATATTTATCAAATGTCCATATTAAGCACTCATGTTTAGTATTTGGTCGACAATCTTTTGCATGCAATAACTGCATAAAGCCTGCGACTCATTGACCCCACCAGACATTGGGTATATTCTCTGGTGATGCTCTACCTGGCCTGTACTGCAGCCATCTTCAGTTGTTGTTTGTTTTGAGGACGTTTTGCCTTCAGTCTCCTTTTCAGAAAATGAAATGCATGTTCAATTGGATTTAAATCTGGAGATTTTTGGACCTGAAAAACTCCCTAGTTGCTATGGCAGTATGTTTGGGGTCATTGTCTTATTGGAGGATGAAGCGCCATCCAATGAATGGCATTTACTTGTATATTTGTGTACACTTCAGAATACATTCTGCTGCTGCCATCAGCAGTTACTTTAGCAATTAAGACAAGTTAGCCAGTTCTAGTGGCAGCAATACATGCCAAAACCATAACACCCCCTCCACCATGTTTCACAGGTGAGGTGGTATACTTCAAATCTTGGTTAGATCCTTTTTTTCTCCAAACTCAATAGCAATAGACAAAGACAATAGACAAAGGCATTTGCCAAGCCTCTCTTATGCCTGCACAAATTATGTGACTGAACACACCTGAAACTCCTGTCAAGCCAATTTTCCAATACTTTTGGTGCTCTGAAATAGGGGGACTATGTATAAAAGGGGTTGTAATTTCTAAATGTTGAAACCAATCTGAAAAAAGACAACATTGAATTAAAGCTGAGAATCTCCACTTTAACCTCATAGTAATGTTTCCAAACTGTCGGAGTATAGAGCTAAAAGAAGACGAAATGCTTCCTCTTTCCAATACTTATGGAGGACACTGCACTCAGCGAACAGTCTTGTGGCGCAGGAGACCCAGGTTAGAAACCCAGTGGGTCATGTACTGCAGGCGTCTCTAACCTTTGTCTGAATCTGCAGGTGGACCTGGTGTGTCATGGAAAGACTGAGGTGTTTCCAGACAAGGACAGCTCAGATCCTTATGCTGTGAGTACTGTGTGTGTGTGTGTGTGTGTGTGTGTGTGTGTGTGTGTGTGTGTGTGTGTGTGGTAGTGTTATACCTGACTTTGTGTGGGTGTTTCCTGCCTTCTCAGGAGCCTAAGAAGAGGGGGATCTTCCGCACAGTGGACAGCGGGAATGGTCTCACGACAGATGACATTGTCCAGAGAATCATTGAGAATAGGTGAAGGCCTCTCTCACGGTCCTTTCAAAAAGCCTCTTTACATCTCACTTTGTCACTTTAATTCTCTCTCTGCCTCTCTGATTCCTTTTTTTTGCTCTCATCTTCTTTTGCTCTCTCTCATCCTTCCTCTTTTTGTCTTTCTGATTTACATCTTTCTCTTTTTCCCCATCCCTCTCTCTATCTTCTTATCGATCACACTAATTTCCTCTCTCTATCGTTCTCCTTAGACTCCAGTTTGAGGCGAGGAACCAGAAGAAGGAGGCTAAGGAGATGGCGGTGATTGAGGCAATGAAGCGCCAGGAGGAGGGGGGCGAGCAGAGCAGCGGACCAGCTCAGGCAGCACAGTAGGATCCAAACCTGGGGGCTTGGCTACGTTGTTCACGTCATGCCAACCATCATTGGATCAGTCCGGACCCAGGAGCCAAACCACACTCAACTGGTCCGATCATATATACTCATCCTTTATTTTAGAGAGCAGTTTTAGCTATCCTACACAAACATGAACTAAGATACCTTGACTGGACCCAGCCTACCCAAACTGGACCCAACTGGTTCAAACTGGATCAGATTGCAGAGCTGGATTTAATCTAGGAGTTAAGAATCCCCCTTTGCCCTAACCCACTCCCGGGTCATCCTGCTATTCCCTCATTATGTCACACAATTTGTCACTCTGTCTTTTAACCAGTAACATAGGTAATTTGTTTGTAATTGTATGCAACTACACCTACTTTAAAAGTTGTTTTTAAATGGTAAATCATTTTTATTTTACACCACATTGGTTAAACATAGGTTGAAATTTGGGATGTGTTCAGTGGAGTGAAATGTCCTTGTGGAAATATACTGTATACTGCATTTCAAATGTCCATAGAAATGCAGTAGTAGAATGGACAAAGCTCTCTACTCTATGAGAAGAGAATAACGTGTGCTCTCTGATTTTATTTGTATGTTTGTGCAACGCGTGTAAACATGAATAAGCCAACAAAGCTTGACTTTGAGATGTTGGTTGAAGTGTGTTTGTGTGTGTGTAAGGTGTATGTTTGGTCTGTGTAGTAGTGCCTCCGTCTAAACTAATCTAGGGGCTGTGAAATTACCCAACAATTATATTACTCACTTTTATACAGTATCCCATTCGTAGAATATGATTTACCGTATGTAATATGATTCAGGGTTCTGTGAATGTTCTTCCTTTCTTTTTAATGTATTGGTATGAGGCAAATTAATTTAAAACATTTTGTGGGCAATTAACTTTTTCGCATTTGCTGACTGGTTAAACCAAAGGTTTATGTGTGTGTGTTTTCCTTTTCTAAATGAGACTGGAATGTGTTGAATGACGTGTGTGTGGTGGAGGTTATTTGGAATCACACTTGTGATGAGGTAGCTGTTGAGACATTTAAACTGAAGTGTCACCCTCCGATCTTGAGGATGTCCTCTTGGACATATGGTAGATGCCATAGGGGAGGACCCCCGGTTCCAACCCACTTGTGGTGAGCGTGCTTGTGTGCATCAAAAGAAAGTGTGTGTGTACGTGTAACGAATGACAAAATTGACAGTGCATTTATTTGATCACTCCACCCCTCTGTAAGTGAATGTCACTTTCCCACTAAATGTCAGTGACAACTAAGACATAAAATAAAATGCAGTAACTGTCCACAGACTCAGTGTGTTAAACGTTTTCTTTCTAGCAACTGTAGGCTGTTTTTCTATTACATAATAGGCCGAACGCTTGCAGTAAAAAATAAGATTGCTTATGAAAAAGCATTCATCAGTCAATTCTGTGAGAGTTAGCATGCATGGAATGCACGAGTCAACCCATGCATTAGTTTCAGGCTAGTGGCCGATCCTCAAAACATGTCTTTAGTTTAGGAGATACCCCTAACTATCCAAGGTAGAACAAACCGTTGTACAACCATGCTTTATTTAAGCTCTGCAGTGGATTGATCCATGTTACAGTGGCGTTCAATGATGCGCTGCGCTTTTCCGCATCAAACCTCAACCATCAAAGAGAGTTTGAAAAGAAAGCTGGCTTTTGAGTTTGAACAATGATTTCAGTGTCAAGTTTCATTCGTGGACCACATCTCCCCACCCTAAGAACGTGTTCGAGAGGATCAATTTTGAGCAATTGCTTTAAGGGGATAAAATCAGTCAACTTGCTTGAGATATACGAGTTGCAAGATCGAGGCTCAGTTTTTAGAGCGAGGCGCAGAGCTATGCAGTTACTTCTCAGAGGCACTGTTCATGATCAATCAGGAATGTTTTCTTGACACGTGTGTGTACCTGAATCAGGGAAAGCCCTAGGCCTATATGCCATGATGTGGTTGGACATAAACCATTATGGTTTTTGAGAGATCAAGAATTAACGCCCAACGTGAAAACAGACGTCGCTGTCGGGCAGAAGTTGAACAAATAGGACTAAACAGTAAGCAAAACATAATAACAAGAAGAACATAAATACGAGATGGATCAGTAAACAGGGCGTGTTGTCTCAAAGTGAAGTGAAGTTACCAAATCTTCCGCCTCATCACCCACAGTATTAAAGTTTGTGGTTTTCATTTGCCTGTAGCTCCAGACTCGATGCTACCCTTAACATCTCTAACCTTCGACCCACTTGGGCCACTCTTCTGGCTTTGTGAAATCAAATGTCGGTGGTGGGGGAACTTGAAACCGATCCATTTTTGCTTTGCTATACTGTCTCCGTGTCCTGCCGTTAGATGGCTAGCTAGTTTTGGCGCGTTAGCTTCGCTGTTAGCTGGAGTTTAGAATGCAAAAAGTCACTGGAAATGATGTGAGTTCGAGCCGGATATTTGAACCAGCACCTTTTTTGTGTGAACGTTGGCAATTAAGTCGCAAATCCGTTTTTTGTTGTTGTTGTAAAATGAACTAGTGTAAACCTTTCTAATCTGCAAATCCTAATTTCATGCCACCCGCATACAACGTTTGTACATTTCGATTCCACTGAACAATGTAAGTGATATAAGTGCACAAGAAGTCAAAGTGTCCGAACTGGACTGATTTTAACATAGAGCCGTTAGGTGAACGGAGCCAAATGATCCGGTGTCAGGATATCCGATTTGGGAGCACAGATGGCTCGGGTAGAGTTCGGGGGTATTTAATGAAAAAGTCCATTAAATACAGATGCACTCATAATTCTGATTATTGCGCAATATCAAAACCCTGAAATGACAAGCCGCGCAGGCCATCTGAGCACCCCGAACGCTACCCGAGCCTTCTGTGCCCCCGAGTCGGATTTAATCCCTACACCGGATCACTGAAAAGACTCGAAATGCTCATCACGACTTCTCTATGGATGTACATTGGACATAACACAAGGTGTATTGCAACGTCACTTCCCTGCGAAACCAGAAACGAACAATGTAGGAGGGAACTCCTGAACCATCTAGATGGGGAAAGTTTTCACGGGGTGGATTTTATCGTGGCGGTGCGGGTATTTGAAACACACATTAGAGCACTGTGACTTTCAATAAACCTCTTTCACACCGAGGAAACGTTTTTACTAACTTGCTGACAGGGCGGTTGAGGGAGTTTGGGTCGCAAGCTGGGCACTTTGGGTTGGCATCATGTATGTTTTTCACTGCATGAACACAACGACTACTCCGCTCAGGTAACGCACGGACACAGCAGACGCGTTCTATCGGAACCGGTGGAACATTCACTTTTCACGGGTGCTTGAATAATTTATTTTTGTTGTCCCTATCGGATATTTAGCAGCTATTCTTGCCGATATCCGTCACACAACACACACTTTATAATGACATATAAGAGAAGGAAACACACTTGAATCACAAAGATGTTCATGTCGTCTTTTGCTTTGCCGCATTGTTTTGGCCTGTGGACGGAGCGGAGGAGATGAGTGAGATGGGACTGTGTCTCGGATCCCAAGTAACGGAGGAGGGGAAAACAGCGAGGATTCAGAGTGCCAAGATAGACAGGGACCTGTACGAATATGCCAAACGTGAGATGAACGTGGTCAAAATCCTTATGCTGGGTGAGTGAGAAACTTGGATTGCAAAGAACAGAGTGGTCTTTGTGTATGTTCTGCGTGTGAGTTGTTGACAGTTTTGTCGTTGTCAATAACCTAAACTTTTTTGAATAGTTACATAAGTTACCTGTGTTTAAGTGCTGTTTGTTGGCCCAATACATATTCCATCACATCGGCCTAGATGATGGATGAACACCTAACTCCGACGCGACACTACATGTCATTTCATGAGATGGAGTGTCGGAGTGTCGTGGTGGCTTGACGGATAGCATCCTCCTCTATACAGACCTATGGACAGATGGAATGGGAGACTGTTATGTATTAAAATAAAAATAACCCAAGCCATAGTTTGTAAGAAAGTCCTTCGCTCACTCACTCTGATTGTTCCTCTGGCGGTTGTCTTCTTCAGAGGACATCAAGCTTGCCAAATGTGCCTTCCAAAAAAGAAACAAGTGTAAAGTAAAGATGTTGTCCCCCACGAATTATGTATCTATGTTTGGAGTTTTCCACCGTGGGTTTGGGTAATGACGGGTATAAAATTAATGTACTGTATGGTATGGCTATTAACCTTCAGAACCCCAAGCAGTTTCTGGGCGTGTTTTGCTCCTGTCACATTTTTACTCACTGTAGGCTCTTTTTTAACTGCACCTGCAAGTCCTGCAACTCTATGGAAACATCACAATCATGGCTAGAAGTTGGGAGAACTCAAAAATGTATTTTGTGCACAGTTAGAATGTCATAAATCATAAATGAAGAAAAAACGTAAGTTGAATTTCTTTGATAATTTATTTTTCAAAAATTTAAAAAAGATGGAATCTATATACACAACATTTTTCCCACAAGTAACATGCCCACATGCAATACATATTGAACTATTTACTCTGCACATCCACCCTAGAAAGCCATTTCACCATGCAGAGGCACCAGACTCATGCCAGTCACCAAAGCAGTTCCTGTCTAAAATCAGGCACAGTGCCACACCACACTTTCTGCACTTCCATGCAGTCTTTTTTTTTTGTATAGAACACAGGAAAGCCTTCTTTCTGTGGCCCGCATCTGGGTTTATAGCCACAGGGATGCAGTTGTGGATGGTGTAGATGGTCTGGATGGTCTTGATATCTCTCTGTCCTCTCCGCCCTCTTCTCTCTGCTCCAGCCTGCAGTTCAGTCGAATATTCGCTGAATATTGAAAATCCTGCTGAATAATATACAGTTTCTTATACAAAAAAAATACAGTTTCTGACTATGATAAATGGTGTAATTTTGGCGATTTTTTTAAACGTGCCTTTCAAATCCGCCGGTGGGTTGTGGGGTTCAGAGGGTTAAGCAGCCTTTTGGATATTTTGAGAGGCTAGAGAAAATCTCTGATGATGGAGAGTACGTGGATATTTTCAAAACTGTGATAAATGATGCAGAAACAGGTACTCATGTTGAATTCAGTCACAAAGCTCTGGCAAGCCAATAACAGGACGCTCCATCACATGAAATGAGAGAGCTAATGAAGGTGCTATTCAGCAGGGCAGGTTTACTCACACTGTCAAGACTTCCTTCCTGTCTTGATGACTGAATCACACTGTAGTCTGTTGTGGTTTGTGAGGACATTAATGTGCGGCGTATCTAATCTAATTGATCCAGTAACCACCAACTACCAAACAACAAGACTAGGCCTAATGAGTGACTTAACTGATTATGTTTCATGTTTCGATCATTCATTAATCCAATTGCCTCCTGGAATGGTTAGGGGACATCTGAACACTTAGTGTTATAACATGAATACACAGAACAATCAATGTTATCTGTATGGTGTGTTTTCTGGCGTAAAAGTATCTCCCTCTCTCCCTCTCTCTCTCCTAGGTGCTGCAGAGAGTGGTAAAAGCACGCTGGTCAAACAGATGAAGATCATCCACAGTAATGGCTTCACCATGAAGGAGCTGACCAGCTTCAAGGTGAGCGAAAAATCACGCTCACACACAGACACACACGCACACATTAGAACACACATACTCATATTCACCTGTGTCCTTATGAGAGCCTTATCCTTTTAAAGTCTTGCTGGAATGCAGTAGTTTGAGTCTGTCTAATCCTCTCTGAGGAGAAGCTGTATATCTGTGGGTGCTTAACTAAAACAAATACAAATAAACTGTAAAAAAGTGTGTGTATGTGTATCCTGGTTCAACACAGGGTGACACACCTTCCCCTCACCCCTTCTCTCCCTCTTTTCTCCATCACTCCCTAGCTAACTTTTCTTTACTCTTTTTTTCTCACACTCCCTCCCTGACTCACTCACTTATCCTCTCTCCCCTTCACTCCCTATCCTGTTTTATTCCCTTTCTAATTCTCCCTCTCTCACCTCCTCCCCAAACTAGTCTTGTCTCCATAATGCATATACCTCCAATGAATGAGTGTGGAGAGGACCGATCTGTCAATTTTCTTCTTCTTTCTCGAAAACTCCAGCCACTCATTTTCTCCATGTAATAATGGTCTGTCCAGTCGTTGGTTAGGGGGAGAGTAGTGAGAACTTTGATGGTCATAAAGCTCACAAGCAGCCTTCACACACACACACGCACACACGCACACACACACACACACTTATCATAGATAATGAAAATAATTTTGGTATGAGGCATTGATACGTCATAGGTGTGTGTGTGTAAGGGAGAGAGAGAAAGCACATGGAAAGGCTGTTTTTTCTTTTTTGGGGGGCAGCTTATCAGCTGTATGTTCCACTCCTCACCCCAGTGGATGACTTCTCTGATACGCCAGGTGAAGGTCCCAGATGTCAGTGATGGGTCAGAGCCAGGGATAAGGCTCTCATAAGGACCCACCCACCCTCCCCCTATTTCTCATAAAAATCAGGTCATCTATAGGTCACTCCCCTCTTTTGCACAATACACATTATGTCTGTTGTTGTTTGGAACTTCTACTGAATTTGCCTCGGTTGACAGAGGTGGCAGATTTCCAGCTTACATTTTTGACATTTAGCAGACGCTTTTATCCAAAGCGACTTACAACAAGTGACTAACATTTGTCTAAAGTAAGTGAATCATGTATACATCAGTCATCATAAGAAAAAATCTATGCTAGGACCAGGTGCCCTTGGCAGGCACAATGCTAGAAGAAGGAAGGATTACCTTTTAAAAAATGTTTTATATATATTTCTTGTTAACAGTAGAGGAACTGTACTGGGGGGTGAAGAGGTCTTTAGGAGGGACAGTCAAGATGTAGCAGTCTATGGTGGAAGATTACATTTATATTTACATTTATGGCATTTAGAAGACGCCTTTATCCAAAGCAACTTACAACAAATACATTTCACTGAGTAAGTGAATCATCTATCCATCAGTCATCATAAGAAAAAATAACCTATGCTTGGACCAGGGGCTATTGGCAGTCACAATGCTAGAAGAAAGGAAGATTATTTTTTATTTATTTATTTATTTGAATGTATTTACAGGAGAGAAACTTGCATAGGGGGGTAGTGGGGATAAAGAGGTCTTCAGGAGGGACAGTTAAGATGTAGCATGAAGAGATGGGTCTTCAATCTACAGCGGAAGATAGGTAGTGACTCTGCAGTCATGACAGCAGTGGGAAACCAGCGGGGCGCCAGGACAGCGGGGCGCCAGGACAGTGAAAAGCCGTTATCGAGTAGCGCGGCTGCTGTATCAACATAGAGGCGGCGGTGCCAGGTGGCCAGCCGAGGTGGAAGAGCGGAGTGATCAGGCAGGGGTTTGGGGGCTGACCAATTACTTGCTTGCAAGTACGGAGAGGCTGTTTCCTTTGCCGCCCGGTAGATGAGCACCAGGGTCTTGAATCTGATGCGAGCTGCTGCTGGGAGCCAGTGAAGGGTGCGAAGGAGGGGGGTGACATGGGAGAATTTGGGGAGATTGAACACTAGATGGGCAGAAGCTTTCTGGATGATCTGCAGAGGTCTGATGGCGGAGGCGGGGAGCCTGGCCAAGAGTGCGTTTCAGTAGTCAAGGCGGGAGATCAGTGCCTGGACCAAGAGTTGTGCTGCTTTTCTCGTGAGGAATGGACATATCCTTCGGATGTTGTAGAGGAAGGATCTACAGGAGTGCGCTGTCGCTGTGAGTTGTCTTCTACTACGGTTTCGGTTAGGTAAGGGCTACTGGTGGACGTGGTGTAATGGTGTGGGGAATGTTTTCTTGGCACACTTTGGGCCTGTTAATACCAATCAATCATCACTTGAATGCCACAGCCTATTTGAGTATTGTTGCTGACCATGTGCATCCCTTCATGGCCACAATTTACCCATCTTCTAATGGCTACTTCTAGCATGATAATTGGTGGTTTCATGAACATGACAATTGAGTTAAGTGCTCTTCAGTGGCCTTCCCAGTCACCGGATCTGAATCCAATAGAACACCTTTGGGATGTGGTAGAACGAGAGATTCACAGCTTGAAAGTGAAAATCCGCAGGAATTGCGTGATGCAATCATGTCATCATGGACCAGAATCTCAAAGGAATGTTTCCAACATCTTGTGGAATCAATGCCACGAAGAATTGAGACTGTTTTGAGAGCAAAGGGAGGCCCTACCCAGTATTAGTATAGTGTTCCTAATAAAGTGTTCGGTGAGTGTATATGTGGTTGAGTGTAACCCGTGGATTGAGCATGTTACCCAAAAGCCAGTAGTATGTCCTGGGCTGGCTCTGTTATCAAGGCTTTCTGTGATATCACAGGGGAGGCTGGTGGAGGCAGGAAACAGAGGACGGGCTCATTGTAATGCATAGAATGGAATGAGGGATGATATCAAACACATTTTCCATGAACTACAATAAACCAATCCTCCGATTTCTACCTCCACTATTCATACTGTTTTCAACAATAGCTTTCCACTCTTGTTGTTGGGATGTGATTTAGTCTTTGTCCCAGATTGATAATAACCTCTTTACCAGTGGGAAAAATCACACATGCCTATCTGACTTCTACCCCTTCCTACACACACGCACACTCGCACGTGTACACAAAACACACACTCACACACACACACACAAACAGACATTGCCACACCTGTTTGGGATGAGCTGGTGAACTCTCTGACCCATGATGACATCATTCCCTATACCGCAATTACACACACACACACACACACACACACACACACCATCGGCGGTGGTAGTGGTGATGTTGGTGTTCGCGGCCTCCAGGACATGGTTGTTGGTGCGCCTGTCTGACCTTCATGATGTTGCGGAGGCATCTTTGGTCTTTTTAAGGTGCATACTGTATGTGATCCATGTTTTTCTGACCCATACAATAGGGTGGGGAGTGTAATGATATGCAGTAACATGTCATGTAGCTTTCTGACCACAAGGTGACGTAAGCTGTGCTTTAATTAATCTTAAAAGGGAAACTAAATAATTACTTTATTTTATGCCCAAGAGATGATAGCTGAATAAATGTCGAGCAGAAGCTAGCTGTTCTTTTAAAATAATGTTTCACCATTACAAACTTATGAACATTACATGGTACCAGATGGTTACTGAAGTGAATATCTACTGAAGATTGCAAAACGGACATGGAAACCACTGGAGGGTTTGAAACTCACAGGAAATGTCGACTGCAATTGGCAGACTTTCAAGCAGCAATTCAAGCTCTAAATCTCCGCGATCGGGTTGGACACAAAGCCAGACGCAAGGAAGATAGCGTTACTTAATGGTATCAGGCCCACAAGCGATAACAATATTCAATACATTTGTCTTTGATCAAGCAGATGCTAAAGAAAAAAGTTGACGAAGTGATAAAGACATTTGATGCACATTCTTCTCCCATAAAGAATGAAACATATGAGAAGTATGTCTCCCATTCATGAACGCAGCAAACCCAGACTTTTGATAACTTTTTGACAGATCTTTTTTTTTTCTTTTACATGTAATTTCTCTGATTTGAAATCGTTTATGATATGTGACGAGATTGTATTTACTTTGTCAGATATCATTTTTTTCAGAGAAACTGATATCAAATTGGAGGATGCTGTGTAAATAAAGCCAGTGAGCTATCTCAACATCACGCAAAAACATTCAGTGAAATAAATCATGGCACTACTGTGATGAGTAACATTGCAGTTGTCGGTGCTGTGTCATTCAAGGGGAAGAAATGTGGACAGACTGGAATGCAAAACAATTGGAGGGTGTAACCTTTAACTGCAAACGCTGTGGTGTCCATCATCAGCCAAAGCAATGCCCAGCTTTTGGTAAAATGTGCACGACACCCAATGGAAAGTATCACTTTGCCAAGCAATGATTTTCAAAAGGAAAAACAAATAAAGGATCAACTGTACATATTGAGGACACTGGTTTAAGTGAGACTTTTTTTTTTACGTAAGGTCATACAACAGAAAAAGCTTCAGAAAATGTGGAGCCCGCAGTAATGGACAATGCTGAACATAAAGTCAATGCAAATGGTTTGCGCTACTGCAGGTAAATGGAGCATTAGATACACTGAAATTAGCAAACTTGATCAGTATAAGTGACATTAAAGCCATGAAAGAAAATCCCAAAATACAGAAAAGGTCAGTACTAGTGAAGGACTATAATGGACAGAAAATAGACAGCTTGGGTGTATGCAGACTTAAAGACAAAGTTCACTATCTCATGTTTTCTGTTGTTACTGAGGGACTTGACTCACTATTAGGTGAATCAGTAGATTCCATAGTGCAGAGCTTCCCAGACATCTTCAGAGGGTTTGTGTCTTACCGTTCACATACAGAAGAATCCAGCTCAAGGATGACACTCAGTACATGATCCACAGAGAGATCCAGCGTGAACCCCTGCATGAACGTCCCCCTGCATGAACGTCTCAAGAAAGAACTGGACAGAATTTGGAATAACTACACTTGGAGTAATCAGAAAAGTTGAAGAGCCTACAGATGAGGTCAACTCCATGGTGTGTCAAGAAAAATAACAATGATCTAAGAATTATCTAAGAGTATGCATGGATCCAAAGGACTTAAATCAAAGCATAAAGCTTGAACACTATCAGATTCCCAAGCATGAAGAAATCACAAGTGAAATGTCTGGTGCCAAATACTTAACAAAGCTAGAGGCTTCACAAAGATTCTGGCAACTAAAGCTGGAAGAATAGAACACCAAATATTGTACCTTCAACACACCATTCGGCAGATATTGTTTCCTCAGAATGACTTTTGGAAATGTATCTGCATCTGAAGTGTTTCATCGAGCAATGGGACACATAATCACAGGTATAGTCCTGAGTCCTAGTCTACATTGATGACATCATCATCTGGGGCTCTACGATGCAAGAACACAATGAGAGACTGACTAAATGTGCTGCAGAACGGACTGAAACTCAACAAAGCCAAGTGTCAGTGTGGCGTCCAGGAAATCACCTTCCTAGGAGATCTGCTCAAGGAATTCTGGAAAAAGGTCTTGTGGACAGATTCAGGCAGTTATTGCATGAAAAGTATTGTCAACCAAATACTAAACATGAGTGCTTAATTTGGACATTTGATAAATATGTCCCATCACTTTTGGTGGCCTAAAATAGAGGGACTATGTCTAAAACGTGTTGTAATTTCTGAATGGTGAAACCAATATGTACACAAATACCCTCAAATAAAAGCTGAGAATCTCTACTTTATCTTTCTACTACTGTTTGATGAAAAATCCAACCAAAGGAAGAGAAAATGCTTCACTGTCCCATTACTTACTTAGGGCACTGTATTTTGAACTTGACATGAAAATGCACATCCTATTTTGATTTGGCATTAAAATTCATGATTTATTGATGGAACATGTGTTTGGGATTTACAGCTTAATTCACTCACTTTGGCAGATTCTATAATCATACCCTGAAATGTATAAATGAGGCTGGTGAACTCTGTGGGATCTAGTCTCGAGAATGTCTTCATCTGTCTATCATCTGAAGGTTCTAGAAAGGTGAGACCAGATAAAATGTATGCTATCCTCTTGAACAGTGTTGAAGATTCTATATATCAGCGGTGAAATGGGGTGAAAAAGTTTAGAAACCCCTGGTCTAGAGCATGTGTGTGCATTGAAAAGCGATTAGTGTTCAGCTTCACATACTGTAACAGTTGGGTTAATGAATAAATGCAAGGCCACCACCAGTTCAACTACATATCTCATTGTTTTTGTACCATTATCCAGAAATACAAGCAGAACACTAGCATGTGTGTCATCGAGTTGCTGTTTTTCTGGGTACAATTGACTCTTTTGAGTTTTGAGAATGATACAATGTTGAACATTGAAACAATGGTTCTGTGTGACAGGATTACTCATGCAATAAGTAAGACTATGCTGAGGCGCAGAGTATCACCAGAATGTTCAAACATCGCGTCCAGCACACACTTATGGATACAGACGCACGCACACATACTTGTACACACACACAGCAGAAAGAGTATCTGTAGATATTCGTCCCTTGCAGGTGACAGGCAGAGATTTGAACCCGCAGATATACAGTTTCCCACAATAAAATTACATTGCAATGGAGTTGGACTAAAAAGATAACACGTCTGTAAATTGGTCTATCCACATCCCTTGGCAGACTTAAAGGTGGTTTAATTTTTTTCCTATTTTTTTTTTTTATATAACAGGATACCTTTGTTTTAGTAACAGGTGGTTTGAACGTGGTTCTGCCAGCTGCCCATCTCTCTGGTCAAGAGTTCACAAGCCATGTTATTATAGCGGAGTGACACGTTGCTGTTGTAAGGGATGAAATGGAGGTTGTAATTTAGGTTGGGTATATATAGGTCTCTGAGTCGACTGTGCCTGATTTCCCCTGAAGTCTCCGACCCATTGACCCCACCAGACCTTGGGTATCTTCTCTGGTGATGCTCTGCCACAGCCATCTTCAATTGTTTTTTTTATCTTTTTGCCTAAAATCTTATCATCAGTAAAGGAAATGCATGTTCAATTAGATTTAAATCATAAGATTGAGTTGACCAGTCAAGAACATTCCGCATGTTGGCCCTGAAAAACTAGTTACTATGGCAGTATGTTTGTGGTCATTGTCTTACTGTATGATGAAGCACCATCCAATGAATTTGGAGGCATTTGCTTGGACTTGAGCAGACAAGATGTTTCTGTACACTTCAGAATACATTCTGCTGCTGCTATCAGTGTAACCTGACCATCCTTTTTGAGGATAACTAGTGGTTTGCACCTTGCAGTTGGGCTAGTGACGTATAACCAACCTGTTTGTGATTGCAAATCAGTGCTCATCAGTGCTTTCTTTCTTGATTTTCCAAACTGTTGATTTTGGTAAGTCTTTGGTAACTTTGGTAAGATTTTGGCTATGTTTCTGATATTTTTTTCTGATATTTCAGCCTCATAATTGATTCCTTGACTTTCATTGACACCAATTTGGTCCTCATGTTGACAGACATTGACGGCTCTCTTATGCCTGCACAAATTATGTGACAGAACAAACACCTGTCCAGCCAATTTTCCAATACTTTTGGTGCCCTGAAAAAGGGGGACAATGTATAAAAAGGATTGTAATTTCTAAATTGTGAAACACTTTAACCCCATAGTAATTGTTTGATTTCAAACTGTTGGAGTATAGAGCTAAAATAAGATAAAATGCATCCTCTTTCCAATACTTATGGAGGGCACTGTGTGTTGCTTTGGAGGCCAATGTGTCCCGCCTAAGAAAAAAAACTATCTATGGGAAACAATAGGAGTGCAGTACAAGAGCTCTTCCAGCCCATTTGCTCTTGATCATGAAGGTGTGGTCCAATGAAGGGTTTAGTCTAAAAACACAACCTAGGGATTAGTTGTCCACTTGTCTTTTCTGAATGACATTTTCCTTTTCTTTCACCTCAGTATCTACAGTATTGTTCTCTCACAGTGCATTCGGAAAGTATTCAGACCCCTTCACTTTTTCCGCATTATGTTGTGTTACAGCCTTATTCTAAAATGGATTAAATAATTTTTTTCCTCCTCAATCTACACACAATACCCAATAATGACAAAGTGAAAACAGGTTTTAATAAATTGTTGCTAATTTATTAAAAATAAAAAATGTAAACATCACATTTAGATATTACGATTACAGCCTTGAGTCTTCTTGGGTATGACACTACAAGCTTGGCACACTTGTATTTTGGGAGTTTCTCCCATTCTTCTCTGCAGATCCTCTCAAGCTCTGTCAGGTTGGATGGGGAGCGTCGCTCCACAGCTATTTTCAGGTCTCTCTAGAGATGTTAGATCGGGTTCAAGTCCGGGCTCTGTCTGGGCCACTCAAGGACATTCAGAGACTTGTCCCGGAGCCACTCCTGTGTTGTCTTGGCTGTGTGCTTAGGTCATTGTCCTGTTGGAAGGTGAATCTTTGCCCCAGTCTGAGGTCCTGAGCAGGTTTTCATCAAGGATCTCTCTGTACTTTGCTCCGTTCATCCTTTCTTCTATCGTGACTAGTCTCCTCGTCCCTGCCACTGAAAAACATCCCCACAGCATGATGCTGTCACCACCATGCTTCACCGTAGGCATGGTATTGGCCAGGTGATGAGCGGTGCCTGGTTTCCTCCAGACGTGACACTTGGCATTCAGGCCAAAGAGTACAATCTTGGTTTCGTCAGACCAGAGAATCTTTTTTCTCATGGTCTGAGAGTCCTTTAGGTGCCTTTTGGCAAACTCCAAGCGGGCTGTCATGCTTTTTACTGAGGAGTGGCTTCCATCTGGCCAATCTACCTTAAAGACCTGATTGGTGGAGTACTGCAGAGATCGTTGTCTTTCTGGAAGGTTCTCCCATCTCCACAGCGGAACTCTGGAGCTCTGTCAGAGTGACCATTGGGTTTTTGGTCACCTCCCTGATGATGGCCCTTCTTCCCCTATTGCTCAGTTTGGCCAGGCGGCCAGCTCTTGGAAGAGTCTTGGTGGTTCCAAACTTATTCCATTTAAGAATGATGGAGGCTACTGTGTTCTTGGGGACTTTCAATACTGCAGAAATGTTTTTGTACCCTTCCCCAGATCTGTGCCTCGACACAATCCTGTCTCGGAGGTCTATGGACAATTCCTTTGACCTGATGGCCTGGTTTTTGCTGACATTTACTGTCAGCTGTGGGACCTTATATCGACAGGTGTGTGCCGTTCCAAATCATGTCCAATCAATTGGATTTACCACAGGTGGACTCCAACCAAGTCGTAGAAACATCTCAAGGATGATCAATGGAAGCAGGATGCACCTGAGCTCAATTTCGAGTGCCATAGCAAAGGGTCTGAATACTTATGTAAAGGTCAGTTTTTTATTTTTTATAAATTAGCAACAATTTTTAAAAACCTGTTTTCGCTTTGTCATTATGGGGTATTGTGTGAAGATTGATGAGGAAAAAAATCAAAATAATCAATTTTAGAATAAGGCTGTAACATAACAAAATGTGGGAAAAATGAAGGGGTCTGAATACTTCCCGAATGTGTGTGTGTGTGTGTGTGTATATGTATATATGTGTGTGTGTATATATATATATATATATATATATATATATATACATATACACACACACACACACACACACAGAGTTTGGCCCTTTATACAAAGATAGAGACAGATTAGCATACATCGACACACCTATGGCTGCAGGGTGGGAAAAGTGTGTGTGTGTGTGTGTGGAAGGAGGGGAGGAGAGGGAGAGAGAGAGACACACACACTGTACATTGAGGCTTAAGTCCCCAGTCAATGGCGACCCGCACCCCCAACACAAAGCCTAGAGAGAGATGTTGCTGCTCTGGTAGGTTCAGAGAACACAAAAACGTTTTTAAATAAAGGGGGCTCTCTCCCTCTGTCCGAGGAAGCGCTGCTACCTCTGATCTCACTTCAAACAAAGAGAGCAGGAAACTGGGCCTGGAATGTGTTCTGTTTGTTTTGGCTTGGCAGGGAGACGGAGGGTGGAGGATTTAACCGTTACACTGCATTTTGTGTGTGTGTGCGTGCGTGTCTTTGTCTGTGTCTGTGCACATGGGTAACAGAGGCGAACCATGCTGAGTAATGAGTAACTTTGCCTGAGACATTGGTTAAGTCTCATCAGCACATTTGTATTGTTCCTAAAACTCCCTGATTTAGTAGTACACTGTCTGTAAAAGATCGCACCTCTCTCCTTTCCAATGATTTTCCATGTTGAACACATTCTTTTACATTGTTTATCTCGGGTTTTTGGCTCATAAATGGAATGTATGAATGTAACCAACTTCCAAATCGTACACGCTTTTTTTCATTGAAACATTGCCACTTCTTCACCGTCCGTAATTGTTGGAATAATCTGCCATCTATTGGTTGAATTGTGGAATTGCTATATGTTGACGTCAGTTTCTCAGGGAATTTACACACAGTGGTTACATTTCTCCAGCCCAATACCTCAGCTGTTTGCCAAAAGCGGTGGCCGCTTTGTTGTTGTTTGAATCCCAGATTTCCCCTTTATGAAGACCATTTTAGGAGACAGTCTGGAGACAGATTTGGAATTTATGATGAAAACTATACATATTTCCAATAAAATTATAATTTGGGGTTAAAATCATCAGAACAGCATGTGATATCCTGAAGTATATGGGGAGATTTCAGTGGTTTTGAATTCCCTCTCCCCTCTCTGTGGTTTAGCTTCGAGAGACAGAGAGAGGAGAAAGATGGAAAAGCATGCCTCTCTGATACCCTGCCGTCCTTGGCTAGCTGCCCCACACAACATAAAAGCTGAGGTGACATGTCACTCCCAGAGAGATATCTGAGATCGCACAACTCTGACAAAGTAAAACATCTCAAAGAAACGTCATAGAGAAACAAGAGAGAGAGAAAGAAAGAAAGACAGTCTAGACTGTGATAAAATCAGGATGGAATGCAAGGCTTATCTCTCTGGCAGGGGAAGAGAGAGAGAGAACAAGAGAGAGATGGGCGGGGGGGCTTGTTAGACTAACAGAGACCCTCTTTATCCACCATTCCACATCCAGTCACACGTTTCATGCAGCTTAAATTTAGTTATGAGTTTTCTTATATGACTTACTGTGGTGTCTTTGGAATGCCCTCTTACACAGTCCCGACACTGTCCTCTAGCCTGTATGAATGTGACACAGACACAGCCTGCAGAATGTTATCCCTGCAGGGTACCATATCCCTGCAGGTTTTCACATTTGGATTTTACTCCACTTTCTAGATTTGTAAAGTTTTCTTTACTCTGATTGTGCTTCTACTGTTTCCATGGTGACTCATGTTTGACCCCTACCCTTTGACCTCTCACAGCCAGCAGTCCTGGATAACCTCCTGACCTCTATGAAGTTTGTTCTGCATGGGATGGGCATCCTTAGGATCAACCTGGCCAACAGTAAAAACAAGGTAGTGTGTGCATGTGTATGTGCATTTGTGTCTCTTGCTGTCACTCTTTTCACATACTGCTGCCTTATTTATAGATCTCTCCAATGCGTTCGATACAGTCAACCATTACCTACTCATTCAGAGGCTGTCAAAAAGGCCTGGATCAGGCTTAATGTACGTAGTTTTAAAATGATTTAACAGACAGAAAGCAGTAAAGACAGAAAGCATAAAGTGTATTTACTGATGATGTTAAATCAGGTTTTCTGGACATAACAAAGGGTGTCCCACAAGGATCGATTCTTGGTCCGGTTCTTTTGACTATTTACATCAACAATATTGAATTATCTGTAAATAATTATAACCTGCATTTATATGCCGATGACACTGTTGTTTATGCTATTGCCCTCATGATTGCTATTTCTGAGCTTTTTGTCCTACTGAAAGCATTTGTTGAATTGAAATTGGTACAACTGGAAAAGTATTTTTTTAAATGGTAATATTCAGAAAGAAACACAGTTAAAACCAAAAATGTATCTGATGATTTATGTACACGGGTGGTGCCCACATTGAGTATGTCTCCGCTCATTTGTTTCACTTCAGACAGCCACCTAGCTAACTGGATTTTGTTTTATGCTGGAGATTTCTCCAACATAGTTAGCCAGTTAATTAATTAGCTAGAAACACTAATGGGATGAAAAATTCGAGACTACATTTTAACAGGCCCATTTAGTTACTGTACAGAAGAGCATATTTTAAAGGTCCACTATTTAGATTTGAGCTTTAAAACAGTGCGAAATTTCTGTAGCGATCAAGGAATGAGATCGCATGGTAAAGACGTTTAGTGGAGAGTGCTGTTTTGGTCGGAACAAAGTGCAGTTCTTAAATCTGGTGTGATGGTCAAGCACTGGCCTTTACATACCATTTGTATGTTTTGTTTGTTTACATGCATATGGATATATTTGCTGGTATTAGAAAACATAGCATATTGATGTTTTTAGTAGTTTACATTTTACATTTTAGACATTTAGCAGACACCTTTATCCAAAGTGACTTACAACAAGTACATTTGTCTAAGTAAGTGAATCATCTATACATCAGTCATCATAAGAAAAACAAATCTATGCTCAGACCAAGGGCCATTGGCAGTCACAATGCTAGAAGAAGGAAGAATTACTTTTTTATTTTATTTTTTTTATTTACAGTAGAGAAACTGTAGTGGGGATGAAGAGGTCTTTAGGAGGGACAGTCAAGATGTAGCCTGAAGTGATGGGTCTTCAGTCTACAGCGGAAGATAGGTAGTGACTGCAGTCCTGACAGCAGTGGGAAGCTCGCTCCACCACCAGGGCGCCAGGACAGTGAAAAGCCGTGACCGAATAGCACGACCGCTGCATCCACGTAGAGGCAGCAGTGCCAGGCGGCCAGCCAAGATGGAAGAGCAGAGTGATTGGGCAGGGGTTTGGGCCCTGACCATTGCTTGCAATAATAGTAGTCCCTTTGGGACTGGGACGTAAATGAACTTCCCCTTTAACGAGGTCCATGGACAGATGGTGGTTATTTACACACATTTAAAGTAAACAGTACGAAAACCTGTTGCTACAGGCCAAGTCCATTTACAGTGTTAATTTTGTCACTGTGTGCATGGAAGTGTGGAACTGTCGAGGTGAATGCATTTTGTGCCTTGCTGATAAGCTTTTGAATTACAGGTTAGTTTTTCTTGATTGCTTGAGCACATTTCTTGAAACAGTATTAAACTTTTGAAAACAGTTAACACCTTGGTGGCTGGGCTAGTCATTTAAAAAAATGTTTAAAGAATATAACCATCAGTATGCATTGTGCAGGGTGGCCAATTTCCAATTGAAAACAAAGGTGAAACATTCACAATAAGAATTTTACTCAGCAAAAAAATGTAGTACTATCTTTTTGTTTGTAGTTCCATAGAATATTAATGCTTACTATAAATCTAAATCAAATTCACCTGAAATATTCAGAAAGAAGCAGATAGTTACAACAACAATAAAATACAAGACTGATTTAGTTGAACTGTTGGACAATGAGAGTTTACCTGTATGGAGTAGAGATTCACTATAATGGGAGAAATGGCTATATGCTGTAAGCAAGCAAACACTTAATAAATGTGTGTGTCTTATGTAGAGAGTTGTGTTAACTATTTTGCTAGGTGCTTAACATTTCCTTTTTGTGTGAAAGCAATGAGAAATGTCTTAACTGTTTTGCAAAAAATGTTACTGTTGTGCTCATGTATGTTATTGTGGTGGACATGTGAACTATAGTTTCATACAAATTTGAAAGATCGAGAAAACCTATAATAAATAATTTATACTGGCCCTGTCTATACAGTATATCTTAGATACCATGTTGTCATGGTTCTCTTGTAATTCCCCCAGAGCACCACTAGAGGGCAGCTTCCCTGCTGCATGTGGTGGTGTGTTTCAGACCACCACTAGAGGGCAGCATCCTGCAGCATGTGGTGGTGTGTTAGTCACACATCAGGTTGGAGGCAATCTCAGCAAAGTGAGTGGCTGTGGCCCACTTGCGCCATTTACTCTACTAGCCGTGTTTACTGGCAGAACCTGGAACATTACAGACCTGCCACACACACACACACACACAGGGTTATGCTAACATACACACAAAGACATGCAGGGAGACACTTGCACACAGATAGCACATATACACACAGATATGGGGACACTTTGTGTCTGCCAAAGAACCTTATACAGAATGCCTTTGTTTTTATTATATTTTAGAAAACCAGGGGAGTGTCAACTAGAAGAACCTGTTTTATGTTCTCTGTCGGAATGAAGCATAGTACAGTATATCCTCAATTACTGAATAAATAATAGTTAGTCATGAAGATAGCCATCTTCAGTTGTTGTTTGTTTTGAGTTCTGTCAGTTAAATCATTTTCAAACCAGCTACATGAAACCTTACATCTGAATGAGTACAGTAGGTCAGAGATTAAAAGATTGACACTGGTGCAATGATGTCGCTGGGGTATCGCAACGGCAGTTGGGAATCAGCTCAACTTTTTGCCATGTTTTATATCTGGTCATTCACCCCGACAAGACAACCACCAGGAGGCATCGTTGAGCAATTTAAATGGATATGCAAACAATGTGTTTTAGTGTGATTACAAACATTGCTGATGAATTACTTGAAGAGTTGTTGTTTCAATTTGGCAAAGGACAAATGATTGTCTGATCAGAGAAATTCAAAATGATGTCCTTGGATAAACCTTAATATAGAATGTCTTCATGGACCCTGTCAAACATGGAATATGTGTGTCCGTGAAATTGCATATTAATGAACTTAGTGATATAATGTTTCTCAGTTGATTCTGCGCATTTCAGCTGTAGACTATATGGACATAGCATGCTCACAAAGCAAAGAGTGCAGTTTGTGTCAATAATTTTCCACTCTAAAAATTGTTTGCATGCCATGTGCAATGACGAGAATAAAACAAATAATTTCTTCACTGTTTTACTGCCCGTATCCAATGATTCATTTGTAGTTGCCCACTGTGTGTATTTGACTATTTTTTTGCCCCTGTCCATCATGTCATCTGTCATTGTTGGCTACAAATGAATAACTTCCATGTATGTGTCATGTCATTGCTGTAGCCTTGGACAGTTGTTTTTATGGGTGACATTGATGATCTGTAAGCTCCTGTGGACTGCATGTTGAGCTTACAACAAGCTCAAATTGTTTCCCATTAACAAACAACTAGACAGTCTTTTAGAGATACAATCAAATGCTGAACACCGTTCAGTCCCACTCCTCCCCTAGAAAAGTAAAGTTCTTCATTTAATGAATTCTGTTAGTTCATGGAAGATTGACGTGCAAACATAGATTTTACTGTATCCAAAATGTTGCATGTTGAGAACTGCGGCTGCACCCCCCCTTCCGACGCGCCTGGTTGTTATCATTGAAAATGTTGAACCTATGACTTTTCTGTTTGTATGAATTGTATTGTACAGATTGACTGCATAAACCTCCAGCTGATTTAGCCTAATTTGTCATTGATTAGATATGGTCATGTCATTATAGATAGTTGGTAGTCAGCCATCCAATAAAGTGTGCATGGATTTGGCAAAGCCGATTGTGACACTTATTGATATCCTAAATAGGACAGCAGAAGATGACTGTGACATTAGCCCATATTTGCTGACAAATTTGTTCACCTCCCCCCACTCCACACTGTCATGCACTCGCTTAAAGTTATTTCCAAAACACACACTTAGGACTAAATATTCATATTGATTTGGGACAGCAGAGGATAGCAGAACAGAGTCAAAGTCAAAGTGGCTTTATTGTCAATTCTTCACATGTCAAGACATACAAAGGAATCGAGAGCAGAACAGAGTCTAGCAGTTTAAGAACTGAGGCTGCTGCATGCATGTAAATTGTGTCACTATAGTCGAGAAAAAGGAGGAGCGTCATCTGGAGAATCCTCCTTTCTTGATCAGTTTTTCAACATGTGTTTTCAAAGATAGTTTATCATCAATCCAAATGCTCAGGCACTTACATTGTGGGGCTGAAACACAATAGTTCCTCTCCTCCTCTACCTCAACACGTGATATCCAATTCTAATATTACGGATGAAAAAAAAAAAAAAATGTTCTGTCATGAGTGCCCTATTAATAGCTTAACCTCTGGCTGTAAGGCTTTTGATACTGTTGATCATGCCCTCCTATTGCTGAGGTTATCTGCCATTGGTTTGGATCAGTCGATCTGTAAATAAAGTTTCAACATTACCTGCAGGATAGGACTCAATGTATTTCAGTAGATGGAGCTCAGTCTAGTTTTCTCAATATTAATGGAGGTGTTCTGCAAGGTTCGATTCTTGGTCCTCTGCTGTGGTTGGTTTGTCCTTGAACAATTGTAAATTATATGTTTATGCTGATTATACTGTTCTGTACTCTATAATCTGTACCACTACTTTTGGCGTCATGAAATAGGGGGTCTATGTATAAAAAGTGTTGTCATTTCTAAATAGTTTACAAGCACATACATACACACACACACACACACACACACACACACACTCACTCATTTAGATCAAGGAGCCACAGTGTGTTTGGATGGCATGGTTCATGCTCCTCTCTCATTCAGACATTTATTAATAGTGTGAAAAGCAATATAATTACATGATGTTACAGCAAGGGCTCAGTGATGGAGTGAGGATGAATACTGGTGGGAGGTTGTATTGTCTAATTCCATTCAATTTGAATAACTTTATTGTCAAAGTTATCAGAGGTCAAGGCTCTGCTCCCACATTGAATCTGAAGCTCATAACCATTGCATTTCCTCTTCACTCGTTTAAATGTCATCATTGTTTGTGTGTGTGTGTGTGTGTGTGTGTGTGTGTGTGTGTGTGTGTATGTGTGTGTGTATTTGCTGGTGCTATGTGTGTCTTGTTGGATTGGTTCTGTGCTGAATAGGGTTTAGTGTACTGTTTAAATTACAATTTAGTAAGAGCAATAAAACATATTTTTGTATGAATCCTTGAGATAAGCTTTTTAGATTTTTGTGTATTTAGTTAAATATTATTAAGTATTAATAATAAGCAAACCTCATTCTACAGTATATTCTATAAAAGTATTTCTCCTCACTATTTCATATTAGTATGGAGGATGGTGTACATCTTTGGTTCACATAATTTGAAAATGCAACAACAGTAGTTATGGAAAGAGAACTAAAAATCATCAACACAACATACAGGAAAATTTTACTTTTAGTAGAGGTTTTGATCAACACATGCCTTAAACGTCAATCATGGAGAATTCTACTGTATTAACTTTTTTAAATGACACCTTCAGAGAAACCTAGGAACAATATTAGCCTGAATCAATACAGTTCAGGCTGTAGTATACTATACTAACCCTAACCCCAACCCCGAGACCTCTTCACCCCTGCTACCCCCCTGTACAAGTTCTCTCCTGCTAATAAAATATATTTAAAAAAAATATATATATAGCCTACTGGCATTACGACTGCCAATGGCCCCTGGTATGAGTATTGATTACTTTGTCTTATGATGACTGTTGGATAGATGATTCACTTACTTAAACAAATGTATTGTCGCTTTGGATAAAGGCGTCTGCTAAATGCCATAAATGTAAATGTAAATGTAGTAATGGGTAAAAAAGTATGGTCCTCTGAGATGTGGGTCCGGCGGACGCTATTGCACTCAGCTTTGACTCTTTGACTGCTACAGTAAAGTAACTTTGGTCTACTTTACTTTAAACAGTAGACACTCAACACTGGGCAGGTTGGTCACACCTTGTCTCAAACACAGCTTTCTGAAAAGGGTACCAAGCTGAGTGTGCTTGTAACTGCAATAGTACTTTTTTGGATTTAATTAATTTATTACTTTCCTTCATTGTGATAACATTAACATTAATTCACTAATGTGAAAAAGTGAATGCATTAATTAATGGAGAAATGAGTGAATCAGTGAATGAATGAATGCATTTTATGTGAATGAAAATATGACCATCTCACTCATCCATCCATTCATCCATTCATTCACACAGTCATTGATTTATTCATTTGATAGGTGCACGCCCACTCTGTGTTGTCGTGTGGACGGTGCTTTGACGAGGACCAAGTGCTGTTCCCCTTCGTTGGCCATGCCCTGTGTTGTCTGTGGGTGGACCAGGGCGTACAGGAGGCGGCTGCCAGAGGATACGAGTATGAACTCAACGACTCAGCGCTGTAGTAAGTACCGACTGACCTACAACATACAAACTCTCACTCTTTTCCACTTGTGTATGACATCACT